>NC_132784.1:11705000-11967500 GCF_048418805.1 Vulpes vulpes
TTCACAGACACTCTCTCAGGCCCACAGTGGCATGCTGAAAGAAATGGAAATCTGGTGGCCCAAGAAACAGGAGTGGGAGGAGATTAGGGGTGGGGGTGGGGAAAAGTTGGGTAAAAACTTGGAGTCTGAGAAGTCGGAGCCCAGGGTGATGCCTGGAATTCCAAAATGAGGAAAGAGATCTCGGCTGCTTTCATATGGAAATTGGCCTGGAAGCCGACTTTGTCTCTGGGTAGAACTGAAGCCAAGACCAAGTTCAGTGAACCTAACACACCGTTCAATCAACCATTGAAACCCAGGAGAAGAGAAGGCAGGAAAGGGAGGGCAGAGGGTCAAAGAGGCTCGCCTTTCATTTGGACTTGGTTATGGAGGTGCCAGTAAGGAGGAATTAAACATTGGAAAGACTGGAAAAGGAAAATTCCGTCTATCTGGAGGATGTGATCAGCCTGGCTCTAAGTGAAAGAAGAGAAGTGAAGCAAAAAGAGGCAAGCAAGCAAGGCAAGAGAATAAAGAAAAGGAAGAAAGGAAGGAAAGAAGGAAGGAAGGAAAAAGAAAAAGGAAGATAATGATAACCACTCAAAGTAAATTCTGAAATTGCAACTGCATCGGTTGGGAGTTAGCAGAAAAAAAGGAAGGAACTTGAACTTGCCTGTACTCTGCCAAGATTGTCCCCACCTTCCACCTTAGACAGAGGCTTTCGGAGATGTGAAGATTCTTAAAGTAGATATGAAGTGGACTTCTGAAGGTTGACTTCTGTACTTGTTTTTAGTTTGCTTTATTTTGATTGCACCCTCAAAGGAAAGTTGAAGAAGCATCTACTCTTTGCAAAAAATAAGCTAATATAGTTTCGTCCTAGATACTTTTTGGGGGACTAGTTTCCTGTCTTTTGTCCTTGATTTATTATTGCCTTTATTTGTTCTCCCCCATTTGCTTCATTTTATTCTTATTTTAAAAGAACAGCTCCAAAGACCCTTCTATTTTCATGGAAATTGCTCAGTAGCAACAATTTCAGATAGCTTCCAGAAGAATAATCATCATGCTGGCTGCTTCACCCAAGATGCTTTGCAGCATTTCACATAACAATTTACTAATTAATGACAAATTAAATGGAATTTGGTAAGAAGAATCAGAGGTTAGAGTACTGGTGTATATTGTGTATAAAAAGGTATGCAAATATCTTCAGCCCATTTGTGGTTCATCAGTGGGAAATAATAGCTATTCTACTTGAAAATTTCAAATGCAGGAGGGCTGCTGCATAGAAGCAGAATTTGGAAATTATTCATCGTTTTAATTTTTTAACAGTTTCTCAGATGAGAAACTGTTCCTTCATTTTAGAGGCACAATGAACTTAGTCTTTTTGTTTTACTAACTTTAAAATCATACAAATTTGGCTCTACTTTGCGCTTATATTAATTACGTATTAGGAGGCAAGACACAATTTTTGGAAATCAGTAACCGAAGTTTTCATCTTTCAGAGCAGAATAAAAGGCACTGACTCTGTTCTTCTAAAGCAGACACTGGCAAACTACAGCCTGCCGACCAAATCCAGTTTGCCCGTTTTTGTAAATAAAGATTCCTTTGGAAACAGCCACACTCCTCCACCCACCTATTGTCTATGCCTGTTTTCACACTCCTGTGGCTGAATTGCAATGAGGGTCTTAAAGCTTTAAAGATTTATAGTTGGGTCCTTTAAATTTGCCAACCTCTGTCCTAGAGGGTAGATCTGGGGAAACAACACTCACCATCAAGAAAGAAGAAAGGTTTTAACTGAGAAAATAGTAAAATTGTGTTAAGGTGTTCCACTACTAGCGAAAGTCCACAAAGGGTCATTAGCAATCCAGCGGTCATAAACATTTGCCAAAATGTTCTTTCTTGTTCAATGGACATTTAGGGGAAGTGCTTTCTTTAGCTAGTGTGTCTTTAGCCCAATGAGTAGGTGACTCACCTCACGGAAACACTGGTTATTTCTAATAAGAAAAGGATTTGCGAAGAGTGAAATGTGTCTGCCCTCCTTGGAAGTTTTGGGGGAACACAGATGGTTTCCCACATCAAATAGGGTGATTGCTTCGGACACATGTCACTTGATTATTTTTATTGCTTCTGATTTTGATAGTGAGACAAAATATCTTTCCTGACTTTATTTTTCATCTTCAATTTATCTCATATTCAAAATATTAATGCCCAAAAGATATTGGGGGCCATGGAAATCTCTTAATCCTTTTAATATGTTCCCTCTGACACATAGGGTACTACAACCACACGTCAGTTCAACTTCTGAACATCCCGTTTGTGTTGATGGGGGCAGAGACAAAGTTCACAGAATACCCCTAACATGCCCACAATTTGGTCCCACCCAAGGGCACCTAGGAGCATGGCCAAACTTCAGCTTGAAGCAACAATGTTTAAGTAAATTTCACTGATCATTATTTTCCCCCATCAGTACATTACGTCTCCACTGGCTGCCTGTTCCATCCCCTTCCTGCCCAGAGCCTACAATTCCTAAAATGCATCTGTGTGGATGGCAGAGCTATTGTTTCAGAAGAGGCACTGGACTGGGAATTTGTGGTTTGATGGACTGACTGTAGGAGCAAGTAATGTGACCTCACCACTCTATGTCAGAGAAGGAAACTGGATTAGTCCACACTCAGTGCCTTGTATTATCTCTCAATCATCATTTCAACAAATAGAACTGAGCACCTACTGTGCTGGGAAAAAATAGACAAAGCCCCCTGCCTTTAGGAAGCTTGTTGTTACATGAATGTGTTGTGAGAAGGAGATGAAGAAGGGTAATTAAAACAAGTACACACAGAAACACGTATCAACAAATTATGACAAGTGCAATGAAGAGGCATTAATAAAGGAGTTCTACTTTAGGCAGGGCAAGCCTCCCCCCAAAAATGGTGAATCTTGGAAGGATGAGTCAGTTCGAAAAATGGTGGTGGGGGGCAGGGGGAGCATTTCAAAGAGACCAGGCAGCATGGGTAAAGGTGCTGAGAGTGTGAAGAGTTTTGCACAGTAATTGAAGGAAGACCTGCACCCACAGCAGACATGACTAATCAATCACAGCCTTCTTTCCTGTTGAAAACAGATAAAACCTCAGAGTTCTCAGCACAGCACCCCAGGTAACCACTGCCAATTAATTGGGGTCGGAGAACGATGAAACTTACTTGCTATTCCTGGACTACATGGTTCCAGAAAGTTCTCCCAGCCCTAGAATTTTCCAGTACAATGATTCTTATTTTATTCAGTATTTGAATACCAACTCTTACTCCAAATATCCTGCATATACCTGGTTTTTTTTTTTCCAACTTCATTGAATTGCCGGAGATAACAAAACTTCTCTCCCACTATATTCCATGTCATTCCTACAGGTAAAGGCCCTTTCCACACCTGTCTTCTAAAGGTTCTTCAAATCCCTGTCCCTGGTGAGATCACACCCAAGCAGATCTGCTATCCATCACTGTGTAACCAACCACATCAAAACTGAGTGAGTTAATGCAAATGACCTATCCCTAAGGTTCTGTGGGCTCGCTGGTCAGTCCATGCCTCCACAGCAACATTCAGAAGGGGGCTGGGTTTAGCCTTAGGTGGTTGGGAGAGCAGAGATGGTGGAGCCATTCCCTCGACACAGGCCTTCACCATAGCCTCTTGCTAGAGAAGCAGTCTTGGAGCAGAAGCCCTAGGGCCTCCTAAGGCCAGCTTCAGAAATCCTGTTGCATCTCTGTTTCCACAGGCTGTTGGTCAAGGCCAGTTCACAAGGCCAGTCCAGATACTAGCCCCCTCCTTGGTTATGGAATACGCATCAGAGACACATTGGAAAGGGAAGAACTGAGGGGCCATTAAACCCAGTTCAACAAAACTTTATTTCAAAATTGTTGAGGTAGAACAAACAGCTGGGCAACCTAACCCCTAGTCCGCTGTTCTCTCTATTCAATATTCCTGAGCCTTAAGGCATTACTTGCCAGTCAGTAATTGGGAGGCCTAGGTAAATCATGATAATAAATTCCTAAAAGCATGGCTGGCCCTGAGCCTGATACAGCTAAAGACAAACAAAACCCTTCAATTTGGAATTTATTGCTATGTGACAGCATATCATTGATATGGAAGTTCCTGATAGCTTAGCTCCCAGGGAGTGAGAGAGACCACTTACCTCTGAAATAGCAGGTAGTTTTTCTTTATGACTTAGCTGCTTATCACTTTTTACCTTATAAAGATGGTATTGATTTTTGCAGATGTCCTGGTAGAAAGAGCTCAGGCTGAGAGCACAAAGCTGGACTTGGGTCCCCACAGTAGCCCTACAGATCCCCTAAAGCCTCAGTTTCCTCGTCTGTTCAATGAGCAAATCATACCTTGCAAGGTTGTGAGAATTAATGGCAAGGAATACAAAGTTTGTTGTGAACTTGCTAACATACAGTAGGCACCCAATAAATGGTGGCTATCATTGCTATTATTAATAACCAGTTTGGTCAGGGAAGATGTCCTATAAGAGGCAAGCGTGGGCTGAGATTTGAAGGATGAGTGGAATCTGGGTGTTGAAAGTAGCAAAGAAATGCACAATGTGACTCAGTTAGGTAAAAATACCTGATCGAACTTGAGTGGTTTCACCCTCAAATTCAGCCTCTCTCCACTGGTTTAGGAAATAAAATAAGCAAGAAGACTGAGGCCAGATATACAAGGATTTTGAATGTCTGAACAAAAAGCTGGGCTTTTTCTAAGAGACCATTGAAAATCGTGAAAGGAGAGAGTGACAAAAATGACAAACAACTAGAGGAAGACCAGAAGTTTAGTCCAGTGGCAATGGTAGGGCAACTAGGCTACAGCAAGACCAGAGGGGGAGACAATCACTTGGGAGAGGATATGATGCATGGAGGTACAGTACACTTGATAACATTCTCTAAATTAATGCTTCTCATCTCTTTGACTGAGGAGTGGGGTGGTTTAGAAATACGTCCACAAATTCTTGACACTCCTCCTATGGAAGGAGGGGATCTATTTCCACTTCCTTGAACATGGGTCAACCTCAGTGACTAATTTCTAGTCAACAGAGTGCAGCAAAAGTGCCAGTGAGGGAGTTGAAAGCCAGTTCATGAAAGGCAGTACAGGTTCCACGTAGTTCTCTTTCAGGACGCTCGCCCACAGAGCCCAGCCCGCAGGCCATGGAGAAGCCAAGTAGCCCCATTAGCCCCTGGGAAGGCCATGCATTCCAGCCTCAGTCCTGGGTGAGGTCCCAGCTGATGGTTAGCATCACCCTCCTGATGTGCCAATGACAGTGCCTCCCGAAGACCCTGGCCCTAGCTTTCATGTTCCCCACCTGATGGCAAACAGAACAGAGATAAGCTGTCCTCTCTGAGCCTAGCCTAAATTCTGACTCATAAGCAAAATAAATGTTGTTGGATATTTTTTTAAAAGATTTTAACTATTTATTTCAAGAGAGACACAGAGAGAGAGACAGAGACATAGGCAGAGGGAGAAGCCTGCTTCTCCCCTCAGGGAGCCTGATATGGGACTCGATCCCAGGACCCCAGGATCATGACCTGATCCAAAGGCAGATGCTCAACCACTGAGCCACCCAGGTGCCCCTGTTGTTGGATATTTTAAGCTGCTTGCTTTTAGAGTATTTTGTTATGCAGCAATAGATGCCTGCAGCCAGCTGTTGTACATGCTGGTTGGGTGTCACACACACACACACACACACACACACACACACACACACTCATTCTCTCATCTGTTCAGGTCAATTATCCTGGAATGATAGTATTTTTTTTTTCTGGAACATTCCCTATCACAGTACCCTCTCCATTTCCTTCATGGCATTTATCACAATTTGCCATTATAGTCTTTACTTCCTCATTTGCTTGTTTTCTTTGCCTCTCCCCATAGAATTGAAGCCCCCCAGGCACCCTGCTCTCTTCTCTCTTGCTGCTGCTATATCGCATCACCTAGCTCAGTGCCTGGAATGTGGTGAGTGTGCTATAAATATCTGTGGGATAATGAATGAGCAACACCATGAGACTTGGATATATTCAATTTCATTACACAGGAACCACTTACAGGAGACAGGTGCCAACGTTTTAAGAAAAGACAAAACACACAATCTGAAATTTTAAGGTGAAGAAATGGTTTGCATTAATTTGTTTTCCGTTATGAATTGGTAACAGGCAGCCTGTAACCCACTGTTACTACACCCACCTCACCCAGGTCACAGCAGAAGTTTTCCTTAGATGCGTCCTCTGAGTGTCTCATCAGAGCCTTGACAGCTCAATATGGCAGATTCTCAAAGGCACAAAGAAACAGGCTCAGAACGACTGAGGAACTCTCAAGATACACAGCTACACAGTAAAAAGCCAGGGTGCCCACTCAGATCATACTTGCACCATGCAGGGCTGGCCAAGTTCAAGGATACCTAAAAGGCCTCAGGGAATCTTTCTCTCCCTGTGAGGATAATCCATTTTTATTTTTGCCTGTTTGTACATGAGATTCTTGAGCATATGCAGAGATAGAGGGTAAGAGTAGGGTACCCCGCTCTTTTAGTCATTCAGCCAAGCCTCAGGGAGCACATACTGGTATCTAACAGTGCAGAGACCAGGGCCTAGGAAAACAAACAGACATGGGTCTGTCCTCAGGGGGGGCCTTGTCCAGTGAGAGAGAAAAGTGGACACGACTAGGGGAGATACAAGGCAACTTGGCAAATGTAGGCCAGCCCCAGAGATCTCGGACTGAGGCACGCACAGAAGATGCTGTATACCTGCCCGAGGGCTTCATGATAAATCTCAGCCTCTCCCCCATTTTAGCTTGCTTTCCCCTTGGAGATTACTTCCCAGCCAGCCTCCCAGGGCACCCCGTATCAGTCCCAGGCTGCATCACCCCACTTTTCAGGCCCCAGGCCTCCTGGCAGGATCCGCCCACCCACCCCAGGAGCACACTCATCCTCCCATATGGCAACCACAGAGAGCCATGGGGCAGCCCACCAATGCGATGGCCGAAATCAATTTTAATTGGGTCCCATGACAGGATAAAATGTTTTTGTTGTAATATCGTCTCGATAAAAGGTATTGTAATATTTAAAATGTAGTATTGATCCTTCTGCAAGGACCATAAATCCTTGCGGATTTGAGAGCCTGACCGCAGAGGATGGGCTGGCTGCCTGGGGACTGTGAGAAATGCATCACCCTTGGACTCCAGCATCACCCGCAAGAGGGGAGGAGGCCATCGGGCCTGGCCTCGGTGTTCCTCCCACATCAAAGCCGAGATGCTGTGATCCCCCCACCCCCACCCCGAGCTGACACAGGAGAACTTGAGAGAAACTGTTTAAACAGGGGAATCAAAATATGAAACTAAATCACCTGCTCGTGTTTTATTAGGCCTTCTTCTGAATCAATACAAGACCCAGGGCCCGTGATTCCTCGTGCTGAAAGGGAATACTTTTTCATCCTAAAACGGAATCAGACCGCTTAAGTAAAACAGATGTCAGTGTTGCGGGCCCTCACTCGCAGCCCTCTCTCTGCTGGGCTTTCTGCAATGTCCCCCAACCCCAACCCCTCTCCTAACACCGCCCTGGAGGAGCAAGGAGGAGGGGACCCTCACGAGGTCCCTGAAAGCCAGGCCCCGGCTGGAAAATCTGGAAAATCCGAAGCCTTGCCTTGTTTCTCAATCCTGAGCCCAGAAAAGTTTTCTTTTTCTGTTTACCCGGGAGGGGGGGAAGGGAGGCAGAGGGGGAGCTGGGAGGGGGTGTGTGTGTGGGAGAGGGGGTGCATGGAGAGGAGGCAAGTCTGCCTGTTCTCCGAGCATCTGCAGATACAGTGGCGGAGGTAAAAGGCAGAGAAGATTTTCATTTCCTGTGTTATGGGGTGCAAATAATATCAGTATGAAAAACCTGGCAGGGAGATGGGAGATAGGAGTTTTTACATTGATAAGTATTTGTTCATTTCCTGACAACAAAAAAATATAAATCTCTTCAGAAATTAACCGGCCCGGCTTGTTGGAGCACTTTTGTGGCGCTGGAGCAGGGCCGGCTCCCGCCTGGGCCCGGCCGGGTAATCAGCGCATCAGTCATTATCCAGGCATCGCGCGGCGGCGGCGGCCAGGCCGCGCAGGGCCCGGTTCTCCCACTTTTGTGTCACTGATTTTCTCCGAGGGCCCGATTTGCATTTTAATGGAAGTAGTTTATAGACTTCTCCGCTGCCTTCAGAGTGCCACAAGTGGCATCATTAAGTGAGCTAAGCCGGATTAATGCTGATAGTAAAGTCAGATAATACAATAACAGAGGCCTCCAGTCCATTTGCATTAGGTGAGGAGCGCGGGGCTGCCTGGTGCCTGGTGATAATTTGTAAGCGCGATATGTTGTACTTGAGAGGATAAGATTAAATTTAGTGGGTTTAACTGTCATCCCAGTAAGTCAATTACTTCATCTTTTCAGCCTTTGAATTTCTTTTATAAATAAAATAAATGGAATATTGAGCTGCTCCGCAGCCATTTCGAGCTCCCATGAAGAAGAATTACACAGGCTGGACCAAAAAAATAAAAGGCTTCGGATTCAGCTCCATAAACAAAATATAAACTCCATTCAGGTGCCAGCATGGCAGCAGCCCCGAAATATTGTCCATCTCTCATATCACAAGCATGACAGATTCCATTGTGACTTTAGTTTCTCCATAATAGGAAATATTTATGTTGTGCCTGGGTGTTTTCTGTTCCTCTCCCTCCCATTGTGGGCGGCAACACTCCCCCCACAGAGCCCAGCGCCTCCCCACGGCCCCCCTCCCCTGCCTCCAGTTGCCAGGCGCTAAATATTTAGTGTTGGGGGCGGATATTAAGAAAGCCTCATGACCCAACTGATAGAAAGGGGATGCATTAGCTCTCCAGCAGGTCCCAGATAAACAGAAAAGGGCAAATTCTCTCATGAGCCTCTTCCTCTCCCCAACCCTGGGTGCCTGGCACTGTCGATGACATCTCTGGGTGGACAGTTTAGATAGCGGGCATCTGCGAGTGGGATCTCGACAGAAGAACATCAACATCTTTATTCATTCAGAGCGGGGTGGAGGGAATCAAGGAAAGGGAAGAAAATCAAGCAGTTAAACCCCTACCGGTGGCACCCGCCAACGTGAGTCGTGTCTTAGAAGACCCCAATTCTGTGCCATCGTCTCCATTGACTAATGAGCAGGCATTTTTGAAAAATAGGTCATCTGTGTGACAGCTGTTCTTAATCATGGATGGATGGATGGATGAGGAGTGAGAGACAGAGACAAAGGGCATCAACTTTGTCAAAACCCTATAAAACCCGTGGCTAAACAGTACAGCACGAGGTATAGATGATCCTCCTCTCGCAAGCATCAGGAATCTGGCCAAGGGGTCTTAACTGTGCACCTCGTGCCCTGAGCCATTCTGGGCGCTACAGAGCGAGGGAAAGACATGAAACACTGTCCTTGAGAGGATTAGTCACATATACTTTGGAGAGAAAAGGGAGATGTTCAGGAAATCAGCCTTTAATAAAGGAATCCATGGTGGCCCACTGGTAAGAACAAGGGGGTAACTGGTATCCGGGTTCCTGCCCATCCGCCCACCCCTGCTTCCATTCCTCTTCCCCCAGACACACATGTTGCCTAGATCATCCTTCAACATGCCCTGCACTGGTTGTTCCCCTTGTTGGGATGCCTTCCTCTTTGTTCTTAACCTGGCTAAATCCTAGCCTGCTTCAAGACCCCAGCCACGTATTTCTTCCTCTGTGGGCCTTACCCAGTCCACACAAACAGATGGAGACCCTGTCTCCGAGTCATCCCTAATAACGGCACTGTGCATACTGTCCTGCAAACATCCACTGACACACCGCCTCCTTGACCAAGCAATGAGTTCCTTGAGAAAATGTGTCATCCTCATCCTTTCACTTCTTCGTTCTCTCACTCATCAAGTGCTGAATGCGGTGTTCAGTACTTTGTTGAGTGCCTGGGACACAAAGACGAACAAGATACAAGCTTGCCCTTACATATTCAAAGAGAGAAGAGGGAGGCAATAAACCAGGAAAGGAAAGAAAATGAAGCAGTTAAGCCCTCACAGGAGGCTCACGCCAATGCAAATCAGAGCTGAGTGCAAGAGGTGAAGCAGGCCTATATGCAATTCTGATACAATGGGAGGGTATCTATTTCCCTGGTGTTTAAGCACAATACCTGATCTGCAAGAGATGCTAAACAGACACTGGTTAAGTGGATCAAGTAGCGAGTGAGATATAGGGATTTTGCCGCCCAGGAGATTCTGAAAGTTCCTGCAAGTTACAGTGGTGAGGCTGCTAGCACGTCTTTCTCCGTACCTGTCTCCATCTCCAACCCTCTCCTTTTTCACCGCCGCTATCAAGTATTTCAGCGAAAGAGCTAGGGTCAGCCCTCCAGAAGGGGCCAAGAGCCTCAAGAAAGTAAAGCCAAAAACCATCTCAGGTGAAATAGAGCTGTTCACACACTTCCTGAAAGTTCTCTGGCCTGGTGGAGGACTCTGTCTCATGTCTAAATGCAACACTCACCCAAACAGAAATTTCCCAGAAAGACAACAGTTGACACTTTGAATGTTTTCTGACCTCTTATTATGTGGCAAGCACTCTGTTAGTTAGGTACTTTAGAGGAATATAAAAGTAAGTTATATTCTATCTTCAGCTCAAAAATCTATTTCATTTGGATGGTATGGAGCGGCAGACAAGTACATGGTTTGTCACAAGGACTTGGAATAGAAGCAGCCTGCCTCCTGCATTCTGATTCACGCTTTTAGTCAACTGTCAAAAATCTACAAGTAAACTATTATTAAGAGCAATTGAGACACCTGAGTGGCCCAGTAGTTGAGCATCTGCCTTCAGCCGAGGGTGTGATCCTGGGGTCCCAGGATTGAGTTCCACATCAGGCTCCCTGAATGGATCCTACTTCTCTCTCTACCTGTGTCTCTCTCTCTCTCATAAATAAATAAATAAATAAATAAATAAATAAATAAATAAATAAATAATTTTTTTTTTAATTTTTTAAAAAAGATTTTATTTATTTATTCATGAGAGACACACAGAGAGAAAGGCAAAGACACAGGCAGAGGGAGAAGCAGGCTCCAAGTAGGGAGCCTGATATGGGACTCGATCCCAGGTTTCCAGGATCACGCCCTGGGCTGAAGGCGGCACTAAACCGCTGAGCCACCTGGGCTGCCCAAATAAATAAAATTTTAAAAATAAGAGTAATGACAATTATATTTGTATATATTCTATATTTTTAAAATTTAAAACATGCCTTATATATCCTTTAGATCCTTTGTTAAGGGCCAAGAGTACCTTGCCTCACCCTCTGTCCCTAGAAAGCCTCCTGTGGCTGACGGAGTTTCTAACCTGGAAGCCTTTGCCAGGACAAAAAAATGTAGATGTGTGCACACATGTGCACACGTGCATGTGTCTTTCTTTGACTTCATTCCAAAGCCAAAGATATAAATGACTTTTAGATTGCTCCTTGTTTTGTATTATCCACACCTCTGCTCTTCACTAGTGCAGATAATCGAGAGTTCGCTGTAGTGTGATTAATTATATAGCCAGGGCTGAGAGCCAAAAGTCACCAAAGTACTGCACAAACTCTGCTTATCCTTTACACTTTAAGAGGAATGAGGATTTTTGTTTACTTGTTTACCTTTTATCTGCTATTGATGGAGTGCCCAATCTGTGCCAGGCTCTCCACTGAGCACTGTTATACACATCATCTCATTCAGTCCCCACAGCTACCCTGTGTCGTGGGCACCATTATTATCCTCATTTCAGAGCCGGGAAAACAGAGAGAGTAGTTTAGTGACTTGGCCAAGGTCGCACAGCCAGTAAGGGCTAGGGCCAGGCTGTCTGCAAAGATTTTATAAGATATGATTAATGACTCAGTAACTTTGATTTATTGTCTAAGGGTCACAGATATTAAGCACATACTTCTATTTCAGCTTAATTGTTCTAATAGTTTCCCTTTAATATCCTCAGCATGAAATCCGAAACACTCTGCAGGATTCCAGGTAGAGCTTCCCCTAGCCTATGGGCTGTCCAACAGCACAAGTTCTGATTTTCCAGAGCTATGCTCAAGGCATAAAACTTTGGAGAAGGGACCCAAAGGCATGGGGCTCAGGCAGCTTAGGTGATGGCAGCATATCACATTTTAAGTTGCCTTTCACAAGTGATTTTCCCTTCAAGTAAAGGGAAAAAAGAGGTGCTGGCAGGTGTGTAATATGTGCCAAGATGCTGTACACACACAGCCTCATTAATCATGGCCAACCCCAAGTGTTAACACAATTATTCTCCTAACACAGAGGAACCAGGGGCACCACAAAATAAAGTGGGCAGGAAGTCACACAGTTTCAGCCCATCTCTGCATGGCTGCAAAGTTCATATGCTTCCCAGGCACCCTGAAAGTTAAATTTACAAACTAGGAGACTATACTGTGACCACCACCATGTCAGAAAACGTGGTAAGATTTTAGCCCGCATCTGTGTGGTCTAACACATTTTTGGTCAAATGTGTTTTAGGCTATTATCCCTGAGAACAATGATGAATTTTGCTTTTTGCATGTGAATTATTTTCTTAGTCTAAACAAACAAATAAGCCCATGCATTATTTACTCTTGGCCTAAACATTGTTCCCTTCTTATCTCCTGTTATTCTTTCTTTCTTTCTTTCTTTCTTTCTTTCTTTCTTTCTTCCTTTCTTTTTCTTTTTCTTTCTTTTTGTTTCGAAACCCTGTTCCTGTTTATAGTATTTCTAGTTGTGGTTTTAAGACTATGCCACTGTTAATTGTTTTCAAGCAAGGCATCTCCAGTTCCTCTACAGAAATTATTTCTTAAATGATCCTTGATAAGTATCTCACTTTCTGCCCACAAGTTTGCCTATCCACCTACCATATACCATCCCTATCTAGCTTTCTTTCTTTTGAACATTTTTTTCCCCACAGTGAATGGAAAATACTTGGTCAGCATATCCCAAATCATACAGTCCTTCATGGTTTCGAGAAGCTCACTCACTTATGTTTTACTAATTTATTTTTACATTTTAGCCAAAAAGGAATGTGCCAAAGGAAAAAGACTTCAAATAGAATTCATCATTTCGAAGCAGAGTTCCATAACCAATTTGACTTCCAGTTGTTTTATTATTCCAATTAATCTCTTTAAACCTCTCTAAAGAGTTGGCATTTACATTTTTCATTTCCATCGTTACGAATATTCTTCTAATAATAATATTTCCTAATGCCTACACTATTTCTGGGTTTGATTCTGTGATACGTGGAAGCACTAATCAGCAACCTGAGCCTGAGTGTTCTTACAGATATCAGTGTCCTATTTTCTCTAAAATTAGCAATGTCACGCAAGCTTTCAGACGCTGTAATTACAACCGCAACAGAGCAGAAAAGCTCCCAACATCACCCAGGCTCCAACAGCTCCAGAATCAGCCCACCCCATCTGGAAATTCAAGTGTTCCTTCCTCCCTTTCACCTCTGGCTTTTTAAAATTTCTCCCTCCTGTTTGAGCCCCTGCTCTAATCCCCTGAGACTGTCCAAGTTTTGTTTCCAAACTTGTAATAAGCTTCTTCCGGAATGGGTACATGTTAGCATCTGGCCTGACCTTGGGTCTGTTTCTTTCTGAGGCCCCCGGTCACAAGATGTTCAGTCCTTGAATGCATTGGCAGGGAAAAGGCCAGATCAAGTCCCTTAGGTGGCAGAGGGGAGAGCTGTCTGCACAGATGATAAGAGGAAGCCTGAAAATCATCCTTGTTTCCCAGTATCTGACCTGTCGATCCTTCCCAGGACACCCATACTGCTGGCTTCTTGGGTTGAAGATAGCAGAATCCAGGCTTTTGTCCCTCTGCTTCCCAAAGTCTTGACCCAGTAGGTATACTCTGACATATGTATGGCCTCCTGTCTGATTAAAGACTCTTCCAAACCTTCCTTCTCTCCTTGGCAGTGAGCAGTGCTGGGCAGCCAAGAAGAAGCCCTCTCCTTCTTTGCTCTCAGTCCCTGCACCCATTAGTCCACTTCCAATGACGGCAGTATAGGGTTAGCTCTATGACCTTAGGCACATACCTCGACTTCTCTCTAGCCCCCAGAATAGAAGCCCAGTGAGAACATAAGTTAGGTGAGGTCAGACACTGAGTGTTGTTCAGCACTATACCCCACCCTGCACCCGGCGTGCACTCAAGAAAGAAATATCTGTTTAATGAAGGCCTGAACTTTGTAAATGAGGCCAGTATCAACCTCAGAAAGTGTTGAAGGGAGAGCTGTAACAATTAAATAAGGTAATCCACTTTACATAAGTTTGTTCCCACCTCCCAAAATTCGTGGGGACTTCTAAGCAGAAAACACGAATCCCAGAGAGAGAAGGTGAATAAAAGAGGAGAGATTTTTAAAAACTATAAAAAGAAAAGATATCCTAATAGGCTCATGTGGTGGTTTTAAAATGTCCACAAGTTCCTTCATGTTCCTTCCTTCAGAGGGAGCTTGAGTCCCTTCACTATGAAAAATCTGAATTTAGTGACTCATTCCCAACAAATAAAGTGGAAGTGCCAATGTTCAGCTTTGGAGACTAGGTCATAAAAGGCACCACAGTTTTCTACCTGTTCTCCTGGATCATTCACTCGATGAAACCAGCCATCACATCATGGATACAAGACTTATGAATGAACTGGGGCCTCAGCCACCAGCCAGGCTATTACTCATGCTAACAGCCATGTGAGTGAGGTTGGAAGCAGGTCTTCCAGCCCTGGGGAAGTTGTCCCTTGATGGCAGCCATGGCCAACTCTGGTCTGTAACTCGTGAGAGGCCATGAGCTAAACTACTTCTGTATTTCTGACCCACAGATTATGAGATAATAAGTGTTCGTTGTTTCAAAACCACTAAATTTGGGGATCATTTGGAATGCAGAAACAGATAAGGAACACAGGCCCATAAAATATCTTGCCAAGAGGCTTATCTAGCATCCTTGGGCTCATGACTCCCACACTTTGTCTGGCAGGTTCAGTCTAGGCCTGCTGATGCTGGGTCCAGGCAGGGAAGCTCTGCTGCCCCTCCTTCTCCCACAGAGTGGCCCATTTGTCTGCTTCTTCTGGTGCCTTCCTGATACTAGCAGCCCTGTTGCTATTGCCTTGGCAGCTTTATACCCTATCTCCGTTTTTTCTCCACAGTAAGCCCTTGGCAGAGATCAAAACACCCACAGGCCAAATAGGACCCTGACTGTTCTATGTCAGAATTGCTTTTTGTTTTGTTTTAAGATGTGAGCTATTGTTTGAAAACTGGAAGAAATACTTTCAATTTAACAGGAGGGACAGACCTTATGTATTTAGTTTTTTTCCTACCCGGGAAAAATAGGAGTGAAAGAAAAGTTTAAAGGTTTCAAGCCACAAAGACCAAAAGGCCTGAACAGTAGACAATAGCAAATGAGAACTTCCAACAGACTTCGGGGCAGATGGAAGAGGGAGACCTGATTTAGAAAGGAGGAGGCTCAATCTGGAGACTCACAGAGAATGATACTTAATAAAAGTGAATCCAATTTGCCCTGAACACCCTGGAAAGACTTGAGGCTTCTGAATGTGAAACCTTATAAAGAAGACATGGGGTGTAAGACCAATGCCATAGTAACTAGTTGGGTAGTTGTACGTGGAATAGTTGGAGCTCCTGCCCTCCAAACATCCTGAGCTGTTAGGAAGCAAGTCATCCCTCCCTAGGCAAGTCCCTTGCCTAGAGACTTGGCCTGCTTTTTGGGGAAATAAAATCTGAGAATCTCCAAACCTAGGGACACAAGCACAGTTAGGGGTGGGAGTCACCGGGATATAGGGCTGAAAATAAGGAAACTAAGTGACAATCTGTCCATGGCAGTATTGTCAATATTTTCCCCTACCCTATTTTGAAAATTCCAGTAGCTTGACTTACAAAGGAGGATGTTTGAGGACAATTCTTGAGATAAACCCAAGGGCCTCTTGTAAAAGCTATGTTAATACATTGACATTGGAGGTTCTCCCTCAGTGAAAATAGTGGCTCACTGCCTAAGTTCTCTGCAGAGAAGCCCACCATTTAATGTCTCACTTAATACATAGAGCTTCTAACTAACTTCTAGTGCTCCACTCCTAAACATGGACAGCCAGACAAGGCTCACCAGTAATTTGAGAAAATCACCAACAGAAAAGTTGGAGACCACAAAACAAACAAACAAACAAGGAAAAAGAACCTGGAGGAAATAGAATGCAGAAATCAGAAGTAAACTTTAAAAATAAAATCAATAATCTGAAACATGAAAAGATATTAAATTAGTTTCCTAGGGCTGCCATTAAAAATTTTCCACAAGTTGTTTGGCTTAAAACACAAAAACTTATCTCACAGTTCAGGAGCCAGATGTCTGGAATGAAGATGATAGCACTTTGTGGAGAATAATGTGTTCCGTGCCTGTCCCCTAGCTTCTGGTGGTTGCTGACAACTCTTGGTACCTCTTGATTTGTGGCTGCATCACTCCAATCTCTGCCTCTGTTGTAACATGGTCTTCTTCCCTGTGTCTCTCTCTGTCTTCACACAGCCTTTTTATAATGACACCAGTCATTAGATTTAGGGCCCACTCTAAGTCAATGACCTCATCTTAACTTAGCTAATTATATCTACAAACATGCTATTTATAAATAAGCACACATTCTGAGGTTCCAGGTAGACCTGAATTTGGGGAGGAGGGGGCGTTGTTCAATCCAGTACAGTTAACAGAAATAGAAATAACAGCAAAAGAGCAATCACAGAATAAGAAAGTACACCTGTAAATTGAACCTAAACTAGCCAAAGTAAAAAATTCAATTAGATGTTCCATTACTTAAGGTGCACACAAGGAAGCAGAACCACTATGAGTCTTATGAAGTGAGGATTTTTTTTTATAGGAATGAGACTTTACACAATTGTGGGAGAAGCTGGGGAAGTCTCAAAAAGGGAGTTAAAGGATCCAGGAAGAATCCTTAATCAGGCCTCCTGAAGCACAAGTGTAGGTGGACAAGTTGGAGATTTCAGGCACAGCCAGCTTCTGGAGTGGGGCCATGAGGGGTTACTGGGATAAAAGTGTGTGGAGGGCTGCTGCCTCTTCACTTCTGCAGGCAACCATCTGTTGGTGGGCTCAGTTTACTGTGGGGCAGTGGAGCTAAAAATAGGGAAAAGGAGCTGGATACACAGAGAGTTTAAGACTATGTGGAGTGGGGAAGAGGACACACTGGAACCTGCTGGCACCTCTGTATGCTTTCTCACTACTCACAATATCTAATCATGATGAGCTCCAGCATGTGCTGGCTACTGCTTCAGGTCCACCTTCCAAATTTCCAAATTCACACAAACTTTTCATTGGGCTGGCTATAACTCTAAACTATGCAGAGAAGGTAATCTGGGGAAATATAATTCCAGTGCAATCAAGTTGATACAGTTGGAAAACAACACCGTGGAACAACTCATGGAAGGTTTCCAGAAAACATAGTTCAGATTAACCAAGCTGATACAGTACAAAACCACCACCAAAATGAGAAAATTGTGTAGAAAGTAAGACAAAAGAGAAAGAGAAAACAGAAAAAATTTAAAAGTTTAAGACCAAGAAGTTTACTATTCATAGAGTCTTGAAAAAGAGAACGAATAAACTAGAAGAAAGAAAATCATCAAAGAATTTAAGAAAATGACCCAGAAGGTGAAGAGAGCTAGCCTCCAAATTGGTAGGGCTTATCAAATACGAAGTGCATTGAATGCAGAGAACCAAGACTCATAATTGAAATGCCGAATACCATGGGCAAAGATAAAATACCAAAAATCGAGAGGAAGACAAAATACCAGGTCACATCATAAAGGGAATCAGAAATCACATCACTGGGAATCAGAAATGACAATATGGGAAATTCAAAGACAATGTAACAGTGCTTTCAATATTCTGAGGAAAATTATGATTTTTCAATCCAGAATTCTATACCTAGTTAAAATAATCAAGTGAGTAGATAGGATAAAGTCACTTTTAGATAAGTAAGGATAAAAATTTACTTCTCATGAGCCCTTTTTGGGAAAGCTATTGGAGTCTGTGCCCCAGAAAAACAAAATAGAGAATAAATCAAGAAATAATATAGAGGTCCAACACTTCCAAGTCACAAAGGAAAATCTCAGGATTTGATTTATGTGGCAGGCCTAAAGAGTGATTTATTCAGACAGGGATCAAGAGAATGATTAAGTCTTCAAGAAAAAGTGGAATCAACACATTTCACAAGATAGAAAATAATACTGGTGGGTGTTTGAGAGAGCTGTTGGAATGTTTGGGAGGAAAATGACCCCCAAAACCCCGCTACATTAAAAAAATATATAGAAAAAACAAGGAAATTAAATCATAAGGAAACAGTTAAATCCAGGAAAGATAAAGAATAGAAGATGTTTGAAAAAGCAAATGTAATCATAGTGAACTCCTTGGCCCACTAGCTTTTACAAAGTGATAATGATATAAATGTTGACTAATGGGACGCCTGGGCGGCTCAGCAGTTGAGTGTCTGCCTTCAGCTCAAGGGTGATTCTGGATCCAGGGACTGAGTCCCACATTGGGCTCCTTGCAAAGAGCCTGCTTCTCCCTCTGCCTGTGTCTCTACCTCTCTCTCTCTCTCTCTTTCTGTGTGTCTCTCGTGAATAAATAACATCTTAAGAAAAGAAACATTGACTATTGACATAACCAACAATTATGACATAATCATATTGAGATTAAAAAAGAGAAAGCAGGAGAAGGAATTCATGGAACTACTGTACTAGAAATTTAGAATTTGGTAGATAATGTTGAAAATTGACAAATCAAGAAATGGGTTACATACCAGAACAGCTAAGTGAGTTATGGATGGTAGAGAAGAGCAGGGTAGGATATCCTATTTTTCTCATAAATCTTCCATACTATGAGAGTTTTCTTTTAACATGCAAAAATAGTAACTTAAAATGTTTTCATGGAAAATTTACATAAATTTCAGATTTCTGATTTCTCTTTGAAAATTGGAAGAACTGGCATCGCAGGCCTACACTCCAGAAAGTGACAATATCTGAAGCCAAGGTGCCCTGAGTTTCACCCCAGTCCTCACCACTCTCCCGTGTCTACCTATTTGCCTTCTGGGCTCTTTGAGGTCTGATTTGGCACCTGTTAAACCTAGAGTCGGAGGATATCCCTAAAAAATTTCTCAAAGAGGAGGACAGAAAAGATCTGGAAGGATGGGGGCAGCCTCAACAAGCAAATCCAGGCAGGCCAGATAACAAGGATATCCTGGGGGAGCAGGGAGGGAAAGTATCACTAGTGGAGGCTGGAAAGGAAGGGGGAAAGGGACTGGGGTGTGCAGTGCATCTGAGGAGGAAGGCAAAATCTGCACTAGAAGTGCAGAGTGAAAGCAAAGACCAAGTGTGGGTCCTAGGACCCAAGACAACTAGCGGTAGGTCTGGAGGAGAAATCAAGCTTGAGCAAAAAAGAAAAAAAGGATCCAGAATTCAGTCCATGGTCCAGAGGGCAGTGCTGAGCTCTTGCCACTATTGGCCGCTGCCCACTGGCTCAAGTCAGGTTGATGTGCTTAATGGTCAGACTGGACAATAATCTATAGTATTAAGACCCTGAAAGCTCCGATGAAAAAGGCAGGCCATGCTATTCTTGCTCAAATAAATGATCTGCTTCTATTTTTATTTAATCTTCATTTATAGACCATAGTTCTCTTCCCTAGGAGGTGAAGGGGAAAGATCTGAGTAAGCCCCCAGATGTCTGAAGCATGCAAGGCATTCCCCAGCCCTGAGAGTTGCCTGGAAGGGGCGGCTCTGGGTGAGCCTTGGAGACCAGATGTCCTGGGAGGCCCCATCCAAAGCTCTCTATGAGCCAGGGTCTGCTTTAAAGCATCCTCTCCTCTGTAAGTGACACCGAGCCATCACTTTCTGCTCCTGGCAGCAGCACAAACCTTTCGCTTAGACCTGATGTACTGTGTGAAAACAGGAGTCTGCAGGCCATTCATTCCCAGCCCCGTCAGCCGGGAGAGCAGTGTTTCCCTCAGGAAACATCAAGAGGGAAGCCATATGTTCTGTTCACCACATGGTACCCAGTTCCCAGCCCTGACCTTCTGACTGGGGTTGGCTGGTTCTCTCTTCAAGACCAGCTGGTGTATTCTTCTCTGTCCCTTGGTATAACGAGATTCATGTAGATTGATACCACTGCATGACACATGGAGAGACTGGGCCTAATGATCCACACAATCTCCTGCCTTGTTATGGGAGGAGAGGACCTCTGTCCTCTTCTGTAAGGAAGATTGGCCTCAACAAGGTCTGAGGGCAACACAGAGACACCATCATGCCCTGTGTATCTGGCATGCTGAGTACTTTTACAGAGTTTTGGGGGAAGACATTGCTCAGAAAATGTTGCAACCCATATTTTTTCCAGATGTGAGGGTGATCTGGCTCCAACATCTGCCACCCAATACATATTTGCAATGCTTTATGGCACTTTTTGTTTACAAGTCAGATATTCCCCATTGGATGGCTTGCCCCTCCTGGGCCAAGATCATGTCTTACACTGAGCATATGGTAAGTAAGTAAAAGTTTGTAGAATAAATGGGCCATGCTTACTAATTGATTTATTATGTGTAGCAAGGGTCAAGGTATCCAGGGCAAAAAAAACACTCAATGTGCATTCCCATCTAGAGAATCTTGAGATATTAAGGTAGAACTCTGGGGTCATCTTCCTCTATCCTCCCCTTGGCCTCCTGAAAGAGGAAGGATTGGGAGATGCACAATTTAGAATCCAAGCTTTGAAATTTGGGGAAAATATGAAAATGAAATGGAAGGAAAGAAAATGATTAAGCACCTACTGAATACTAGTCACTACAGTGGGGCGCTACTATTCCTATTAAATCTGTATTGTTATTTCTGTTTACAGATGAGGATAATGAGGCAGAGAGAATAATTTTCTCCTTAGTGAAGTGAGTGGAAATGGTGCTTTGCACTGGCCTCTTCTTACCAGTGGCAAGCTCCACCTTAGTCTCTTTTTGCCAGTGGTGCTGGCCATTAAATCACAAGTTGGGACCACCATGGTAAAGAGCAA
The DNA here is from genome assembly GCF_048418805.1 of Vulpes vulpes. Taxonomy (NCBI): domain Eukaryota; kingdom Metazoa; phylum Chordata; class Mammalia; order Carnivora; family Canidae; genus Vulpes; species Vulpes vulpes. The sequence continues at coordinate 11,726,057 of NC_132784.1, forward strand.
AGACCGGGAATATTGATGCTAACTGGAGGGACCATCTGTGTTCTAGTGTGTCACGTACTCGGAGAACTTGGTAGAGGAAGTAAGGGAAAGCTTGGGTATCGTGTGAAGACATTGGTTGGGGCACTTCAAGTCAAAAACAGTTGAGTTTATTACCCACACCCTTGTGTCCCAAGACTGCTGTGAACTAGAGGAGCAAAGATTTACAAGTTAGTGAACATACATATACCTCATTACCAAATACAAGCCTCCCCTTTCTGAGAAATTCATTTTCAACTGAGCTCTCAATTTATAGGAGGTCTGTGCTGCCATTAGGAAGCAAATGGATTCTTACCCGGTTTCAGGTGCTCAACTAGACCGTATATTGTCTCCCTTTTCTATTCAGAAATCTTCCAAAGTATCCTCCAGAGAAGCCTCTAGAGACCTTAGCAAACCTCCACATTTGTGGCTCTGGAAATCTTATCAAGACTGGTATCTTTTCCTGAGTCATATTTCCAGCTAGTTTCCTATATATACCTTCCCCTATGAGGTCCCCTGCCAAATTTTCACCACTTTACAGCTTAAACTAAAACTGAATGCAACCATTCCTCACAAAAACACTGAGTTGGCCTTTTCTGCTGCACGAGGATTACATATCACAATGAGTCGAGAACTGCAAAGTCTGGCAGCGATGTGGGTGCTCAGTACTTAGCTGGAGTCACTCACTAACTCTGTAAACCAGTGACTGTGACTCAGAATTGTATCACAGGACAGCTGTAAACCCCTCCATGCCATAAACCTTCCAGGCCACCGCCTTCCCTCCACAGTAATAATCAAAACAGCTCATGTTAAATCTGATACTTTAAAGGGTCTATGCCAGAGGCTGCAGACCAGGAGCTCATGGGCTAGGCCTATCCCACTGATGTATTTTATTTGGCCAACATAGTATTTGCGAGCCTTGGCTTGGTTGCCAACACTTAAAGGGTTTCTCATAAACAATCTGTATTTCTGGCTTCTCCTGAAAACTTGGAGGATCTAGGCCTACTGCTTGGCACCAATCAGCTGGTAGAGTGGGATGGTAGCTACCATCTAGGTGAGTCATACACACTTGGGAGATCTTTGGCCCTCACCATTCCCTATTGTCTTATATCCAGCCCATTTACTTGCATGGCTGGCATTGATGAGCTCTGTAGGTATTTGGCTCCTGATATTTGCCATACATCTAGTTCTGGGGGGTATGATATACACTCTTACACTGCTCAATCCCTGGCCATTTTCTTTTCCCTGTCTACCCTTTCTCCCTAAATTGGCACATTTAGTTCCATGGTTTTCAATAATCTCTATGTGTTTCTGATTCACAAATTTATACTCAAGCCTAAAGCTCTGCTCAGAACTCCAGATTCCTGTATACAACTACCAACCTGGCATGTCTATTTGACTCTCTCACTGGTGGCTCATCCCTAACATATCCAAAGCAAAACTTCCCATCCCCCACCACCACCTCAAAAAACCTACACCGTCTCTAGCTTTTTGTACTTCAATAAATGACATTAACACCTGTCCAGTTGTTCAAGCCAGAGATCTGAGAGTCATCTTTGATTATTCTTTCTCCCTTAACATTCACATATAACCCAACACCTGTCCTATCACTTCTGCCTCCAAATTACATCTCACATCTGCCCGCTTCTCTCCATGGCCACCAGCACCAGCACCAGCACCATGGCCACCATCATCTCTTGCCAGTTTTATTATAATAGTCTCCTATCACCTTGCTTCTCAAAGTATGGTCCACAACCAGAAGTATTTGTGTCATCGGGAGCTTGCTAGGAATTCAGAATCTTCATTCTGTACATTTTGGAAAAGAATCTAAAATCTAACAAGATTGTTCAGGTAGGAAGCCCTGAACTCACAGTGCTCATTTCCATGCCCTACCCTGCCACCAATCCTTTTTCATCCAATAAAGTGATACTTTAAAATGGAAGTTAAATTACTTCATTTCTGTATTTTAAAAAATCTGTTAACACTTTGTAACATTAAATAACTTCCAGATTTTTTGCTGTGGCCAGTGAGGTCCTCGATGGCCCAGGTTCTGCTATTTCTCCAAGCCCATCCTACATGCTTACCTTCAGATCCCACTGCCATCACTCAAGTAGCTAATGGACACCTCATATATAACATGTCCAAACCAGAATGTCTCACTTCCTCCCAAATGAGCTTCTCTCCATCTCAGTAAATGGCACCACCACTCACACCAACATTTCCTCATACTCTGTATCAAACCCAATAGCAAGTTCTGCTGCTCCATCTTTGAAAGTCATGACACTCCAAGCATTTCTTCCCAACTCCACTGCTTCCACCCTAATCTAAGTCCCCAAGACCTTTCACGAGACTCTGTGATAATCTCCTAATGCATCGTGCTCTCACCTGTGTCTCTACAGTCTCTTCCCCACATAGCTCCCGAAGCTCCATTATTAGCTTGATCAAGTCACTCCCCTGCTGAAAACCCTCTCATGGCTCCCCATCACACTCAAATGAAAACCAAACCCTTAGCCTACAAGTTGCTCATGCTAAGAAGGGCCCTCACCTTCCATCCTTGATCTCACCTATACCACCTTCCCCATACCGGGCTCTGGTCCCATAGCCTTCTTATAGCTCTTCACATTTGACAAGTTCACTGCCACCAAGGTCTTTCCATTTGCCATGCCTTCTGGGGGCTCTTCCCCTGTAGTTTTATGTGGCTTACTGCTGCTTTTAGATGTCTGCTTCAAGTCATCTCCCTTCCACTCCTTTTAAAATAGGCCATCCTCATCACTATCTCCTTACTCAGCTGTATTTGTGTTCATAACGCTCCCTTTGTTTTTTTGTTCACTTGTCTGTTGTCTGTGTTATTCCATGGACAAATGCTGCCTGAGGGCAGGTACCACAACATTCCCAACTAATAGATAGGCTTGCCAGATTTAGCGAATCAAAAGGCAGAATGCTCCGTTAGATTTGAATTTCATATAATCAGTGAATAACTCTTTAGTGTAAATATGTCCCATGCAATATGTTTTTAGTTTTGGCCAACATAGTATTTTAAAAACATTGGCTTGGTTGTCAACGCTCCAGGGGCAATTTTAACTATGAGGATACATTTAAAATATAACTATTATACTTTAAAATTGTTCACTGTTTATCTGAAATTCAAATTTATTTTATCTGGCAGTCCTAACATAGAATATTGTCTGGAACTTCATGTATCTTCAAAACATTTTTGTGGAATGCGTGAATACGGAAATAAATATATAATTAAAATCTCAAACTTTTAAAATTGGTTGTGATGAGTGGCCAACACACATCTTTTAAAATCTCAGAAAAATGTCTCTGTAGAGATATGGGACAAAGACAATGCCCTAATTAGTGTCCAGTATAGGGGATCATCTTTGGTAAATCCATTTCCTTTATATTTAAGCTTCTGTATTCACAGCAATGTTCTGGTTAAATAAAGTCTGATACTCTGACTTGAGATGGCAATCATTGTTGATATTTAAAAGGTACGTTTAAAAAAAAAAGCACAAGTAATACCATGCATTTGGAAAAATGATAAAGCACTTGCACATTTGTTTCATTATTTGAGCATCTAACTACTGTGAGAGAGTGCCAGAGCAGGGCTGTTTCACCTCCTTTCACATCTGAAGAAACTAAGACTTCAAGAGACCAAAAGATTTGTTAAGATTTTAGTACTTGGAACTGATAAAGCAGTACTTTGAACCTAGATTTTCTAACTCCAAGGACAAAATGCTTTCCAGCATATCACATTCCCTCCATAAATATGAACTGCAGCTACATTAAACCAAACAAGAGAGTCCTAGTCGAGCTTTAAGGGAATCACATGTGTAAACAGAGGTACAGTCCACGCACTTGGTAACTACCCTTTCTCACCATGGACATCTGCCAACACTTGGTCCTTGGCTATGAGAACTCTGGGATGAAGACGGTCATCTCTTTAAATACTATGTGATATTTGTCTTTTCAATGTAACAGACAATAATTTTAATATTCAATCAGCTTCAAATACATTTATTTCAAGCAGTTGGCTCTGTAACAGCCCAAGAAACTGAAGGCAGAGTCTAAATTTGCGCTTCAAAATCTGTTTCCAAGTATTAATTTTGAGTGGAAACAATTTTGGTTGAATTGGGGGATTATAAATATCCCCCAAGAGTTTTTTGGCTCTTGGCCGCCTGTCTCTTAAGTTTCTCTCTGGTTTCAACCTAGGGGGTTGTTAGATTAGAAGTAGACAGCTTTGGCATGTGGTTACTCCAAACGCCTGTAACCGTCTTTAAAACATGATCTAGAAATGTTGATATTATAAATGACCATTTTTCCAAAATAAGGTTTGCAAGAGTTGAAAGTGGAGTCGGATGCCAGAAAGTCTTCGAAGGAGGATTTCCATTCAGCGAGATCTGGTTACCTATTTCATAACAAAGAATAAAGAAAAATCTTGGGGCTGCAATTCATACACTTTTGGATCTGAAACAATGGGCTCAGTGGGGACACTGGATTTATAACTCTTTGGAGACACTAACTCTACCCACCCGTGCAGGAGCCGTGGATAATTTTAGACAGACAGGCACTGAAAAAAAAAATTCTTGAGATATTAAGGGGCACCAAAAAGTCACTTACAGTGGGGTGGTGTTTCATTTGGAATAAATAACACGAGAAAAGCGGTGCCTATGAAACCCTCTGGTAATATTATACCAAGAGGAGGATTATTTCAGGAAAAATCAAAGTGTATTTTTAAGTCAGTTATGACCCCTTAAGCCAGGGGTTCAAACCCAGACCCATCATCATAAAAATATTATCACTGAAAACCACAATTGTTGCACTTTCATTTCAACTACACTGTGCTTTGGTAACCGGTATGTGTGCATAAATTCAATGGGTATCTGTAAGTGAATGACCCCATTAATGTTGTGAATAGCCCATAATTTCAGGCATATTGTGTCCGTTTGTTACAGCGTTTTACTCCTAAGGCTGCAAGAGTCTCACCACTGGATGCAGAGAGGGCTGTGTGACCCATAAGGAAAAGTCATTTCTGAAGTCAGCTGCTCAGAACAGAGGGAGAGGGAAAGGTAGTCCCTCTGCTTTATGTCCTGGTAGCGGAGGCTAGAAGGGATGGGATTTTTTTTTTTTTTAAGAGAAAAAGCCAGAATTGGTAGGGGCAGAGATTAAAACCCAGGAAGCTGAAGGCATCATACATCCAAACGGAGAGGGTGAAACTGGATATAGGAGAAAGAGCCACAGGATCAGAAATTGGCAGAAAGATCATGAAATTGAGTGTAAGTACAAAGGCATAATCAGTATAAATTGTTGATTCTGCAGTGGCTCTTTGCAGACAGAGCTGAAATAAAGTTCTTTAGATCAGTTGCCCAGGGAAACAGACTCTGGGAAGTTAATTTGCATGCAGGATGCTTATGGTGGGGGAAGTAAAGGAAGCAGCTTCCTGCTGAAATCCAGCCCAGGAGAGGTCTCAGCTGTCCCAAGGGGAGCCCTTCAGAGCTGTCCTTGCTCCAGGCAAGGGGACCAGGCATTTATGATCCCCGCTGGCTGGCCAATCACTGAGCCCCAGGAGGGGGTATGACCTTGGACGCTGCCAGTGTTCCCAGTAGCTAGGGAAATGAGCGCCTCCATCCTAGATGGGGATCTGGGTGGTCCACTGCAGCATCAGAGCTGCACTCTGCATCCAATTGGACTGAGCCCTAGTGACATTCTTATTTGAATCATTAGTCTAGTTCAAGGACACAGGGCAAGGTTGACATCCTCAGCTAAAACCGGAAATTCTACCAAGAAACTGAACCTTCCATGTACCTTTGGGGACAAGCATAGCTCCTCATGGTATCTTTTAGGATCCCTAAATCACTTTTCTTCTAAAGAAACCTAGTTAAGCTGCCTCAACTAAGTATAATCAGGCTAAAAGCAATTATGAATATTTTATTCCAATTAAAACTATTGATCATTGTCCAGAGTAGAAAAGAATAATTAACAAATATGGAATCACCATTTTCTTCTTGTATCTTTATTTTAGATTATAAACTCTCGGAAGTTACCAGTTGGTGAACAGACCCCTAAAGGGCCTGGGTATCAAAATTCACATTTACCTATGGAAATGCTAGTTAGTTGCATATTCCCATGATAATAGAGGCCTTAACTAGACAGATTGCTTTACTCCAAGCAAAAAATATATTTTTTAAGTCTGACACTAATAGTAGAATTCCTTTTAAGATTGCAGGCCACATTCTCCCACATTCATGATTGATCTCTCTCTGTTTTACTTTAAAAAAAAAAAAAATTATCCAGCATTCATTTTGCCACCTACCACACTATATTGTTTACTCTTTTACTGTCTATTCTGTTCCTCTAAAATTGTAAACTTCATGAAGGTAGAGATCTGTGTCTCTCTGTTCACTGATTTATACCAAGTGCCAAGAACATTGCTTGGACACGCAGTTGTTGGTACTGGTTAATATTTATTGAATACAGAGATGAATTCTTCGCAATTGTTCATCGTGCTCAGGATGTCCTTGTTCTGTTTTCCACCAGACATGTTTCCACACAGTTTCTTTAGACTGGGATTCCTAGACCTCCTCTGACACGCAGGTGAGCTGGAGACAATGAAGGAACCCATCTACCAGAGCCACAGAAACCAAGTGGAGAACAAACATGTATCTGTGCCCACAGCACATTCAGGCAGACTGGCACGACTCTGATGAACCTAGAGGACCCTCAAAATCCTGTTCTCTCACTAGTATTGTTTTCCAACCCTAAACTGTAAGTCCATCCTCCACCACTTTAGGGTCTGAAAGGGAAGCATGGTCTCCTTCTGGGCCGGCAGAGAGATTGATGTCTTCCATATGTGCTATCCCTCAGACTTCTTACTTCCACTGTTATGACTACATCTTTAATGTTCCCATTTTTAATGGGTCTAAGCTTCCAGATCTCTCTGCTCTGGCCTGGGAAATCTTACTGAGTGGAAAATGCTCCTTTGCTATATCCTGAGCAGGGGTGCAAAAATTGGCCCACACAGCCCTGGGGCAGTCTGCGTTCCTCCTTCATCAAATGTCTCTACTTGAGACAGTGCATGCTTGAGGGAACACAAGTCAACGGCTCTCCAAACCAACTGGTAAACCATGAAAAGAGAATGAATACCTGTGAGCCACTACAAGCCATGGTCCAACTCTGCCACCCTTGTTCTGTAGGAACTCTGCCCTCTGGAGAGGGCTGACAGCTAGCTAGCTTTCACTTCTAAACAGTCTACGTGGAAAGGCCATTCAAAAACTCTGGGTAATGGGATGCCTGGGTGGTTCAGCGGTTAAGCATCTGCCTTTGGCCCAGGGTGTGATCCTGGAGTCCCAGGATGGAGTCCCAGGATCAAGTCCCAGGATCGTCCTGCATCGGGCTCCCAGCATGGAGCCTGCTTCCCCCTCTGCCTATGTCTGTATCTCTCATGAATAAATAAATAAAATCTTTATTTTTTTAAAATTTTTATTTTATTTATTTATGATAGGCACACAGTGAGAGAGAGAGAGAGAGGCAGAGACATAGGCAGAGGGAGAAGCAGGCTCCATGCACCGGGAGCCTGACGTGGGATTCGATCCCGAGTCTCCAGGATCGCGCCCTGGGCCAAAGGCAGGCGCCAAACCGCTGCGCCACCCAGGGATCCCAATAAAATCTTTAAAAAGCAACAACAACAATAACAACAACAATAACAAAAAAACTCTGGGTAAGAGCAGTTTTTATGAAGCCATTGTTTATTAAACAATGAATGACACCCTCCTCCTCCTCCCCCCCCCCTTCTTTCCTTCGACCCCTTCCTTCCTCACCCCTATCTTCAGGAGCACAAGAACCCTTTTATAGTTGGAACAAACACTGCCTTGCTGAGGTGAAGGCTGATAGATTTGTCTGTTGTACCCTGTGTTTACATGTGTGTGTGAGTGCACACTCAGTTGTTTAGAAGTGAAAAAAAAAATGCTGCTTTTCATAGAGTTTTTGTCTTTCCTTGACTTGGCAGGTCAATCTAATCAGAGGGAGAAGAGAACCCTGGCATTGTGAGGAAAATAATACCTCAGGTGTAACCTGCAGCAAAACTGGCTTAAAGGTGTTTAAAGGCAAGAGGAACAATTTGAGAACTTGCAAAACACCGAGGTTTACAATTTTGCCACAAAAGATAAACATTTGTTTAAGTCAACCTGTATGCCTAGTGTGGAGGTATGCATGTGGGAAATGTTGACAATGCAGACAAGGCCAAGAGGTGTGAAATTTAAGCACATTATCACTCACTGTCAGATGCTAATGACTCTCGTCAAGGTGGAAGAGATTAGTTTAAATGCAAAAATGATTATCCTTGGCAATGGAAGTGCAAGTGAGATCTTGGCCAATTATTTGGGCTCTTGTTTTTCCTGACAATACTACTCATTAGTTTTTGGCTCTGATGTACATGTTAGAATGGAGACTCGTGTGCCCCTCTACATGACTGAGGCTCAAGCCATATTCTCATCCAGAACATACATATTTCTCAGTACACACAAATACGTACAGCATGGGAAGGGATAAGTTGTGTAAATTTCCTGACCCTATGGAAACATACCAAGTTCAAACAGCTACCATAAGGTAGAATAAGACTAAATTCATTTATGAAAGATTCCCCAGAAATTTCTCCTGTACGAAGTAACGTCATATTTGACCAACAGAAGGAGGATCCAGATGGAGGGAAGGACGTTAATGCTATCGATTCAAGTCCACTTTTCTTCTTAAAAAGAAAGAAAAAAAAAAGATAAAGAAGGTTAAACTAATTTACTCCTAGTATTTATGATCTATGGAGTTGTTCACATAATAAGCACAATAAAATTGAATGTACTGTCATCTTTATTGGGATGAAGGTTACATTCATAAGCTCTGCTTGTTTTAATAGGTTTATTGTACAGTTGTAGACATGTGCTATTGCACTGGGATGGATATGCTTTGAATATTTTTATAATTGTGGATAGTATAAAAGTCATTTTCTGTTAGATTGCACAAATCCATTACATTAGGAGAAGGATACATTATTGTAACAGGATTAATGTGCAACACATAAACATAATCAGTAATATTCTGTTTGATAAATTATCTCATTTTAATCGGAATGTAAAGAGATTTCGGGATAGTTCCTCCTTTGATTTGCATAATTGTATTACAGACAGGCAAATTGCATTATATTCTTCATTAACAATAGATGGCTTGTATAACTATTGTATTTTTGAAGGCACTGCTCTTAGATTCATCCTGCAATTTGTCATTTTCTGACATTGCTGGGGAGCTTAGTTGGGAGAGAATAGAACCTAAAAAAGATTACTTGATTTTCGCTGAGTCCAGTAATATCTTGGCATCCGATTGCAGCATGGTTATGCTATTGTTTGTTTTAACAAATTGCAACCCAGTGGCAAAGAACTTCTTTTAAAAATCTTCTAATTCGAGGACAATTCAGCCCTTATAGATTTTCCCAGCAAATGTCAGCCCTTCTAACAAACTCCACGTATAAAAATGTGAATTAAAATTAAATTAGAACCATACGATTGATTTTGTGTTTTTTCTATGGCAAATGCTCTCTCTGACAGAACTTCCCTTTTCCTTTCCTCTCCCCAGCCCAGACAAAAGCTAACAAGTTGCCCAATGCTCTGAATATTCTTCAGGGACGCTCCTTGTTTACAGCCACTCAGCGGTGATTATCACAGCTCCTGTCCTAAGGCTGAGCTAATGACAGCTGTCAGCAGCTCTTAAAAAGCACAGTACAGAACCAGGCGGCATTTCACCAGGTCTGACATCCCTGGCTTCCAGGGCCTGAAAGAGATGCCCCTTCTATGATACCCTGTTAGTCCAGGCCCTGCCCCCCACCCTGGCATCCCCCAGTGGCCCAGGGGGAGGGAGTGCTGGTGCAGCAGACACTCTGGGGGGTGGGGGCCACATTCCTTGTGCCACATTCCCTGTGGCAGCTCCACACCCAGCCCAGGCCTGCCCTTCCGCAGCCGCAGCAGCAGCAGCAGCATGCAGGTGTTGTATAAATGAATGAATAAATGGATGAGTGAATGGAGACATGGGTCCCGTCAAAATTTCCAGTGTTCCTCGATGAAAAAAGTTGAAAAGAAAAGCTTGCACATTCAAAGCAAATTCTATTTCCTATCACTTTCTTCCCCAACCTGGAACTATGATGCCCTATTATAATCCCTTCCTAAATCTCATTTGCTTTACAACTGCTTAGCACCTGAAAGTTTCCAAAGCACCTAGATCTTGATTTCCTTTGAATCTCACAAAAGCCTTGACAGCAGGTAGACTCAAACAACCCCCATCTAAAAAAAGTTGCCTATGGAGTGTAGGGAGGGACTCTGGGGGAGTCTGCTTCCTTATTGTCCTCACCATCCCTCCAGCCCCACTGGTGCGGGGATGCTCTGCTCCCAGGCTATCTACCTCCCTCCCTCCTCCTCCCATCTCCCAGCCTTGGGCCCCTGCCTACTGACTGGTGTCCACTGCTCTGGCCTTGGGGGTAGGGGAGCCCCTCCTTTCCTCCCCTACTTCCCTGTATTCTGTGCTTTTACTAGGGATCCCACACTTAGTTGTTTGTGTGCATTAAAACTATACCTTTATTTGTAGACTTATTTTCATTTGTAAGCCTTTTGCTCTTCTGTAACAAATACTGAGGTGGATGGCTTGGAGGGTGAGTTCAATATTAGTATATGTGCTGCCGAAGCGAGCACTCAGAGGGTGAGTTCAAAAAGACAGGTACCTACACTTCCAGGAACCATGGCCCCCTCTTCTACATGCAGACTGTGAGGCTTAGAATGTTCCTGAGTCAGAATCCTTCTGCCATGGTGGGTTCTAACCCAAGACCCTGTGGTCTCCCCTGAACTCTAGCTTCTGGATGTAGTCTCACCCCTCCTCTCCGACATGCATGAACTGTCCTCGTTATTTCTAGGGAGCTTCTAGCCCCCATGCAATTAATTCAGCAGATACAATAATGCTGGGAAGAGATGTGTCATTCTACAAGCCCGGTGTTAAATGCTTGCTTCCACTCTGGACCTGGCCTTCCTCGAGCCTCACTGTCAAATGTTCATAATCTCTACAGAAATTTTGCCTGTGAGCTTTGCAGTGGAATCATTCCACAAAACCTGTGGATATGAGCTCCCACCTGCAGTGCAGGCTGAGTTGCCTGTGGGGAGTCAGGCATTAAAAGGCTTATATGGGGACTCAGGAGGCATGTTCTAGAGGAACCAATGCCAAGGGGGCTTAGTGAAGGCACATCTGGAGGAGAGGAGAGAGAGATGGTGCCCATCACCCAAGCAGTCATATGGGAAAAGGAGCTGGAGGCAGAAAGTGCAAAGATGCTCTTGTGAGCAGCAAGGCCTCAGGAGGGCAGGATGGGGCGGAGGGTAGTCCAGAGGTGGGCACAGAGGAGCATCTCCCAGCACTTTAGAGGTTTCCAATGCACCTGCCGACACACCAGTCCCTGCTGTTTGCTTTGACTCCTATTTCCCCCACATGCTGTCCACCTGAAAAATTCTTCAGCCATTAAGAATAAATTCAGGGGACTCACTGCCCTGTGACCCCTTCCTTCATCTGTCACCAGAAATGATAGCCCCTCCCTGTTCCCCGCAAGCTTCTCTGTGGCGTTTGTCACACTACACTCACACTGCAGGTGCTCTTCAACTGGCCACCCCTTCCAGGCCAGTAGGTGAGATTGGGCCACTTCTATATCTCCAGTGCCTAACACAGGGCCTGGTACAGAGTAGGTGCTGGCAAACATGTGCCAGCTGAAGGAGCAGAGCAACGAGCGGGTCTTGCATCTCACTCTTGTGTGGGGAGAACCATGAGAGCACACCGTGACACTCATTTGTGGTAGGCTAGATAAGGGTCCCCAGAGACCCCTGAGCCTGTGAATGTCATCTAATGTGGTAAGAGACGCTGCAGATGGGATTATCTAAGGATCTGGACAGGGGGCAATTATCCTGGATTAACCAGGTGGGTTCTAAATGCAACCACCAATGTCTTTATTGGAAGGAGGGAGAAGGACATTTGGAACAGAAGAGGAAGAAGATGTGATGATAGAAGCAGGGAGAGAAAAGGTGATGTGATGCAGAGCCATGAGCCCAGGAATGAGAACAGCTTCCAGAAACTGGAAAAGTCAAGGACATGGTCATCCCTTGGAGCCTCCCGAGGGAGTATGGCCCTGCAGATGCCTTGATTTGGGACCACTGAGATTCACTTCAGACTTCTAGTTTCTAGTATTATGGCAAGAGAACAACTGTGTGCTATTGTAAGCTTCTAAACTTGCGATAATTTGTTACAGCAGCAATGAGTAGCTAATACAACAACTAGCTGCACACATTCATTTCTGGGTTTCCCCTGAATATATGCTGTGCTCACTCTTACATCTCACCTGAAAACCTCAGGACCTAAGTTCTGTCCTTCCCCCTGTATACACACACTTTTCAGCTAGCTCTGGGTCACCTCTCGTGCCTTTGTATACAGCCACCTGCCCCTGCCGACAAGCAAGTTCTCAAAGAGCTGGTTTTCTGGAGTCTACACAGGTGCTGATATGTCTCCTCTGGCTGCCTGGGGACATCAGGTACAAGGCCAGCTGAGAAGAAGCAGCCCAGCCCTGCACCAGCAGCAGGAATGCAAACCTTGGAGCGTGTGGCTGATGCTCTCTGGGTGATCTGGGTATGTAACTGGGGACCACAGGCATTTCTGCACAGTATGTGAGTGGGGAGTCAATGGCCAGTATAAAAGCCTATTTTACTACAGGACTAGTCCTAGGCAGAACACAGGTGGGAGAGATTGTGTGAAGACCTCCAGAAAGCCCCAAAACTTCCAGTTCTCTCACCTGTTCACTCCTCACTGTAAGTGCAAGGTTACCATTTGTTCACCCATGCAAGGAGAAGATGCCAGGCATCTCTCAGATGCTAGGCATCATACTAGGAATTAGGGATCCATGGAAAAAGAATTTGAAGTCTACTAGAAGTCTACACTCTAGGTTGCACCTGAGTGACTCAGTGGTTGAGCGTCTGCTTTTGGCTCAAGTCATGATCCCAGATTTCTGGGATCAAGTCCCGCATCAGGCTCCCCATGGGGAGCCTGCTTCTCTCTCTGCTTATGTCTCTGCCTCTCTCTGTGTGTCTCTCATGAATAAATAAATAAAATATTTTTAAAAAGAAGTTCACACTCTAGAAGAGGAGACATACATATAAGCAAAACATTAATGTGCACACACACAGTGCACATACAATCACACAGACAATGGGCTAAGTGTTTTAGGGGTGAAAGTATAAGTGACCATTGAGCACCAGCCAGGGAAGGAGAGGCTGATTTGACCACAGAGCAGAGGACATTTAAGTCAGATATTAAAGGGTGAACAGTGCTTTTGAGGTGAAGGGTGGAGACACCCATTCATGAAGGGGATGAGCAGGAGCCAAGGCGCAGGGATAAGAAGGCATGGTGTGTTAGGGAAGGCCCTGTAGGTCCCTGTGGTTCAGGGTGAGGAAGCCTTAGAAAAAGGATGGAAAAACATTAGAAAAACATTAAAGGTTCAAGTCCCAGCTTTGCTGTTTCCCAGTGATAGAACTTTAGACAAGTTACTTTATCTCTCTATACATCAGTCCCCTCATCTATTAAATAAACATAATGATATCATCTCCCTCACATGCTGTTGTGAGGCTAGTCTGAGTCCATACAGGTAAAGGGCTGAGCACAGTGCCTGATGAGTAGAAAGTAGTCTCTCATTACCTCTTGGCTCTTAGTCTCATGACAGATTTTTTTTTAAGGTTTATCTACTTATTTGTGAAAGAGAGAGAGAGAGAGAGAGAGCATGAGTAGGGGGGAGGGGCAGAAGGAGAAGTAGACTCTCCACTGAGCAGGGACCCCAATGTGGGACTCCTTCCCAGAACCCTGGGATCATGACCTGAGCCAAAGGCAGACGCTTGATGAACTGAGCCCCCCAGCACCCCTCATGACAGGTCTTGTTCATTGTCATGACAGAAATGACAATGACAGATCTAGAGCTGTATTTTACACTCTACGGTGGAGTTCCTTACAAGGGATCTTATTTAATCTTCATGATGATTCTAGAAGGTTAGTATTGTTTTTACTATTTTTGTGGATGAGGAAATTAAAATGAAGATCAAGGGACTGGTCAAAGGTCACACAGAGTTTGCATGGAAAATCAGAGCTGGAAAAGATATCTCTAGTTCAAATGCGTGTGCTTATACCCATTATGCTCCACAGAACTTTGTCCTACTTGCAGGCACTATGGGGCTAAGGGACCCTCTAAGAAGGAAAGAAAAGGGTGAGAATTGTTTTTTAGAAAAAAACACCCTAAAAATACAACCAGATAACAAATATAAAAATGTTCAAATTCACTGATAACCAAAGAAACAAGAAGCTATTAATTTTTTTTAAATATGGAATGTTTCACGAATTTCCATGTCATCCTTGCCCAGAGGCCATGCTAATATTCTCTGTATCGTTCCAATTTTAGTATATGTGCAGCCAAAGTGAGCACAGGATGCTATTAATTTTTAAATGAAAATACCCAGTGCTATTAAAGGTACGATATAACCGGCAGTTTCATAAATGGCTTGTGCATAAGTGAATCGGTATCCCCTTTTGCAAAATAATTGTGTTATGTTCCGAAAACCTTTAAAAGACCCAGGTGTTTGGAAACAAATGAATAAACAAAAAGCAGAAACAGACCTATAAATCCAGAGAACAAACTGATGGTTCCCAGAGGGGGAAAGGTGGTGGAGGGCAAAATGGGTGAAGGGGAGTGTGAGGCACAGGCTTCCAGGTGTGTAATGAGTAAGTCACAGGGATAAAAGGTACAGCACAGGGAATAAGGTCAATTGTACTGCAATAGCGTTGCATGGTGGCAAATGGTAGCTACACTTGTAGTGAGCAGAGCGTAATATATAAACGTGAAATCACCGTGTTGTATACCTTAAACTAATGTAATGTTGTGTTAACTATACTTCAATAAAACAAATACGTAAATGAGTAAATAAATTACTAAATAAATAACCCAGATGTTTAAATTTATAATGCTACTGTTGAGACTTGACCCTTAGAAAAAATACAAAACTTGAGAAAGCTTTACAATGAAGTCGTTTATGATAATAAAGGAAGAGTAAGAATCAAAACAATAGTTAAGTAAAAACATCCACATCACAGATGCTTTTGAAAATCATCTTAAGTAAAGAAAAAAAAAAAGAAAAGAAAGAAAATCATCTTAAGTAAAGAATAATCATGAATAAAAACACTGCTTAACGAAGCACCATCTGAACCATATAAAAATACGAAAAGGAAAAAAACCAGTTGGAAGGAAATACACAAAAATATGAACAGTGGTGGTCTTTTTTGAGTGTTGGATTCTTCTCCTATCTTCAGTGTTTTTCAAAGATTCTAAATCATATGATATTACCTTTATAATTAGGAAGAGTAAATTTTATTGCAAACTTGACAAAATACCCACCACAGATATTTACTTCTTTCAGAGAAGAGAGTGATGTCCAAAAGTTTTTAACAAAATCTTCGGCAGAGTCCCATTATGTCAGACAGATAAAAGGAAAGCAGTTCTGGATCAAGTAGGCATGGGGGTGTCCCGCAGCCCTGTCCCTCAGTCCAACCAGAGGTATCCCAGGGCATAAAATAAAAACCACGGTGAAGGTGGGTCCCAGGTTTTGTAGCCAACTCATGCTCTCTCCAGGAAGACCCAGGCAGCTGGTTTTGTCTCTGGGCCTGGCTGAGTGTGCATCAGTGCCTTGGGCGTGAGTACACCCTTGGTGGATAGATAAGGATGCAATTCAGGAGCTCTGGAGCCCAGGGTCAGCAAAACTGTATCGACTTACCCAGCAGGCAGCCACCTCATGAGGTTTTGGGGAGCCATCCTGCCAGCCCCACCCACAGCTTGACCCCTGAATGTAGCTCTAAAATGCTCTTCAACTTACTGGCCACAGCCGGAGGAGAACAGGCATCAAACAGCACAATCCCGGACCCAGTTCCGGACAGCGGGTGAGTGCTTGCTGACTGCTTCTGGCCATGCATCTGGCTTTGTGTAACATCCCAAGATTCAAACCAACAGGGCTTTTGAAAAGCCTTCACTTTATCCAAATAGCTGTTTGTGTTCTTTCTTCCTCCTTTCCCTAGCCAGTTGAGTCCTACCCCATCCCTCCCTCTCGACGTGAGAGAAGGATTTCTACTACGGGGCTAAAATAAAATTGCCTGGTGCTTTTGTAAACCACAGACTTCCCTCACACAACAGCAACTGCTCTTAGAAAGAGAATGAGTCCAAATAACAGTTTTCCTGCGGCATTAGCGTTTCCCCAGCAAGCCACGCATGAGGTGTGCTCAGCCTTGTGAATTTTCTATCAGTTCTGGGAGTTACACATTTTAACCCAAATAAATATATTTGGCTCAGTATCAAATGAAAAAAAAAATCATTCTTAAGCTTTTTCCTTTCTTTCTTTTTTCTGCAAGAGCAAATGAACTTCACACAGAGAGAAAGGGCATCTGCTCAATGCCAAACTCCCAATGTCCTACACCTTTGGTGAATTTAATTTCAGGGACCTCAAATAACTAAACCTAAATGAAGGTATTAAGTGTGAGGGAAATAGAAAGTTCAAGTCTTTGGCTCGTCTAGCTGTTACAGAGGTTGCATAAGACACAAAGAGCAGCCCCAACCCCCCCAGATCCATCCATCATGTTCTCACCCAATGCACAGCCCTAAAGCCAGTCTGTCTTTTCCTGCCAAGGATTCTAGTGGCTCCATGGTGCCAAAGGGCTCAGGGCAAATCCATTCTCAGGACAAAAGAAACAAGTTGAGAATCCCATCTTTCTCAAGAAGCTCAGTTACATGAAACTAGATGGGAACTGACCCGAAATCCTCTTCCTCTCACACCTTCCCTTACTTCCTTACTGCACCAGCCACCAGATGAATGACTCCAAACACCCCGTCCTGCCCCCATCATGGTACTCCTTGCTGGAAAAAGTGTTCAGGGACTTACACCATCAGTCTAGACTTCTTAGCTTGGTATGTGAGTCCTACTTTGATAATAACCCTAAAAATTATAATACAAGTAGCTGGCACTTACTGAAACATCTCTCATGTGCCAGGCATTTGTGGAATATTATTTTATGTAACACTATCCTCACTACCCATCTGGGATGAAGGTTTTATGATCTCCATTTGATGAAAAGAAAAACAAGCCCAATGTGGTAAATGGTGTGCCTCTGATAAATGGCAGGGGTAGGGTTCAAACCTGGGCTACTTTGACTCCAGAATCCTCCCTCTTAACTTCTGGCTATTCGGGTGGAGCGCATGGAGGGGCAGTTCAGATGAGGGAAGAGGCAGGGGGAGGAGGAGGGAGATTCAGGATGTCTTTCTTCTCCATCAGCCCTGAGCAAGAACAATGCAAGTGAAATGTAGTATTTCATTTTATCATGCAATGAGCATAATTAGGAAACAATGAGGAATGACAACTAATAATGAACCTTGTTTCTTCCTAATTAAAATTTAACGATTGTATTTCTGCCACTATTGCCCAGAGCAGCAGCGTAAGCTGTGCAGTAACAAGGCCAGCTCTAAAAGGAGGCAGCCTGACTTCACAGATGGCTCAGCACAGCCCTGCCCAGGCATGCCAAGAAGGTGCCACTCCACAAGTGGCTGCTGGTGCCCCCATGGCCCAGCTGCACTGGGCAAAATAAACTGGACGGATAGAATAAACAGTGGTTTATGAATGACCGTAGTAAACAACTGGTAAGCACTGTAATTCCACGAATGCATTGGGAAAAACCGTGGTGGCAGACAAAGCTGGGTTTAAATGCAGACTCAGACAACTGCTTGCTGTGTGATCTCAGGCAAGCTCATTAGCCTCTCTGAGTCAGTTTCTTCATCTGTGAGTGGGCAGGAAATACCTCAGGTGGCATTGCTGTGAGCCGTAAATGCTGTAAGGGAAACAGGGTGCCAGGCTCCCCACATGGTGGCGATCGTCCTTTGAGGCTCCCCAAAACCTTTCAACACTGCCTGCGTTTTAATTTTAATTGTCCTCTGTCATGTGAAACCTACCTTCCCATCAGAGATTCCCCAAAACTACATTTCCCAGCTTCCATTGCCATCAGAAGCAAACACAGGGTTTAACTGTACTGCTCAGATGGATTAGTGGGGCTGTAGGGTGGAAGAGGCGGGGCCTGGGTCATGTTTTGCTGGTCGAGTGTGGCTTTTGGGAGACAGTGAGAGTGGCCACTTCCTGATGCTGGTGGAAGTGGCAGCTCCTTTGGCAGGCAGTTCTGCTGGAGATGCTGGGAGTTCTTCCAGAGAGGCCTGCCTAGAATCAGTTTCTTCAGCCTACAATGATTCTGGGCATTTTCTCATTTTCTCAGTCTGTATGACTTCCGGCTTAAACTGGCCAATGGACAGTGTTATCTGCAATTCAGAGCCCTGACCCAGAGGGACTGACAGGGCGACACCATGGAGGCCTGTCAGCTGAAGGGGAGGAAGTGAGGACAAGAAGGTGTCTGAGAGGCCACTGTGGTAGGTAATCCAAGTTGGAGGGACAAGGGCCCAGACCAGAGAAACCCAGCAGGTATTTCTAAGGAGTTTACTGCTACTAGTCTCTTGAATCTTTCGTCTTCTCTCCAAACCACAGCCAGCAGATTAGGCTATGGATCATGGTCCCCACCAAGATGACCAGCATCGCTCCCAGTGAATCTAACTCCAGGCTCACACCCTCCCTGCCACTAGGGTGATCTTTCAAAGTGGTAGTCACCCTACCTCCTCTGCTAAAAAGGTCTTCCATAGCTTTCTTTGTCTTTAGCACAAAGTCAGAACTTCTCATCATGGCCGACAAGAACCTTCACGCTCTGTAGCCTCCTCTCTTCCCACTCTCCCACCCACTGCTCCTCTGACACCTATTTGACCCACACTTACCTTCCCTCACTTCTCACCTTCCCCCACCCCTGCCCTTTGAAAACGCTCAGCCAGGACCCCCACCTTCCTTCCCACTCCCCACCTTCCCATACCTGGTTAGCTCCTATTTGCTTCCATGGGATGCCATCTCTGTCCCCCCAGTGTCTGCTACAGCATTCGGACCCTCCTCTTTCCCCAAAGCACTCTGACATCTGTTCAGTGAATATCTGTGCTGCCCTCCCATCCGGTACATTGTCCCTAGCACCCCTGAGTCTGGATGGAGGTGTGGGTGTGCATTAACACAAGGCAAGGGAGTCACACTTTAGTGCTAAAATAGTTCACAGGTAGATAGGCCTTCTCCATGCTCACACTCTATCCTTCTACCAAATGGAAGTAAGAGACATGGCAACCCTAGAGCATGGCAGGGCCACAAGGTGGAGGGAGCTTGGGTCCCTGAATGCTTCTGTTGAAGGCTGCCTGCCAAACAGCCACATTGAACCAATAGTACATTAACCAAGAATAGACTTTTATTATATTAAAACAGTGAGAGTTTGGGTGGCAGCTTTATCTTAAACTAACACAGCCCTGCTAGAGTATGGAGGAAGAACACACTTCCAGACACAATCAGCAATTCATTGTAGGGGTCCAATAAGCACTGGTTGCACGAATGACAGAGAGAAACTGGCAAGCCCCCAAAGCAACAGTTGGGGGACGCAGGCACAGGAGGGGTCAAACCAATTCAAATGCCCAGAGAACTGAAGAACCGCCATACTTAAGAGAAGGAAGATGCCTTTTAGAGGCACCCATCAATTATTCTGAGAGGACAAGCTCTGTTGGTACATGGAAATATAGGACCAGAGGGGAGATAATTTATATCATTTTCCATACAGCCATCACCATCTCAAAATCTCATTTCTTTCACCCAACATGAGTCTTACATCTCGGCGGAGTCCCTGGCAGGGTCCTCCAGAGAGAGGGAAACAGTGCATGTATTTTTCTCTCCATCATAAATACCTGAGTGACTTGATGGCTCAATTGAAAGCACTGAGGTGTAGGGACAATTTCCTCTTTCAATGCCTGTGTATACATATGCTTATGTGTATATTTATAGTATGCATATGTATGTGTAGAATGAAGCTTGGCTCAGTATAACTAACCTCATCTCAAATATACAATGTGGGCACATTTCCTGGAGGAGGAGAAAAAAAAAATCCTTTTCAGGTTCATAAAATTTTACAGCTGGAAGGGATCTACGAAACTATCCAATTAAACCCCTCATTTTACAATTTGAGAAACTGAGGCCAGAACCTCCAAGAAACTTGTTCTAGGGCCAACGGCTTCTTGTTACAGAGTCAGACTCGTGACCAGATCCTCACTCTGGTGTCCTCTAGCTTTTTTTAGTGTTTGGGATTTTATTCATTGGCTGAAGAAGATGGAAAATATGAGGCTACTGGCTAAGGCATTCAACTTTAAGTAATGCCTTGCAAGTGACCTCAGGACCTGGTCCTACAAGGGCATTGTCTCTGATGGTCAGCAGGACCTCCAGCAGCCATGGCAGCCCCTCATCCTGATGTCTGCAGCTTCTTGGCTCCAGGTCCTTTCCCTGAATGCATCTAAACCTAGCTTAGCCTCACTGGAAATTCATATGTAAAATAACTATAGTTACCACTTCATGAGCATTGATTGGAGTGTGTTCCAGAAACTGTGGGAAGCACTTTACTCCAGTCACTCCACTGAGTCCTGACTACAGCCCTTGAAGGGAGTATGTGTCACTCTGTTTTATAGGAGAGAACACCAAGTCTCAGAGAGGCTAAGTTACTTGCGCAAGATCACACAACCAAGTCAGAGAGCTGGGATCTGAACGCGGGTCTGTCAGGTTCCAGGGACCCTATATCCACTTGGCCATGGTGCCATGACTCTTCAACAGAAGGACTGAGAATAAAGTACAGTTTAAAGGATAGGCACAAGAGTCACACAGGCCATGTGGCACTAAGAAATGTACTCTTTGGTGAGATGTCCTATTTGGTGCTGCAAACACAGCAGACACCACCCCTGCAACGGGATGGGTGGGCTCTAAAAACTGGCCTTCCATCCTGCCTGCTCGTCCCTCCCCACAGTCTGATAGGACTCTATACCATTTACCAATCCACCTGGCCCAGAACAGACCTGAAGCCCAGAAGGTTCCACTGGAAAATGTGGAGACTGAAAATTTTCACACAGAGTTTAAACTCAGCCATTCCCAGCCCTGGAAACTAGCTGTACATCTGCACAGGCCTTCCTTCACAACCACTAGGCCTTCCTTCACAACTTCCACGTTATCTGACTGTGAAACAGGGCTGGGCACGTTTTAATTTATAAGTTATATATTACATACATGTATATTATATACTTAATTTATGTATAGTGAAATACATATATAATGGAATATAAATATACATATATAGGTATGTGAGTATGTGTGTGTGTGTGTGTGTGTGTAGATAGATACATAGATACTCGTTGCTCTCCAGAAAAAATAATTTTCAAAAGTATTCATAGTCTGGAGAGATGTTTGTCCTCTTTTTATCATGGTTTTTGGTTTTCTGCAGCAGACTGTGCTTGAATCAAATGGGACCTTTGTCCTCTTTAGCTCCATAAAGCTTGCTGTCCTGAATCTTTGTCTCCTTGGGCAATCTCCCTTCTCCTGTGGGCTCCCCACATACCCAGTTCCTTTGGGAAAAGCCAACCTCTTCATTCAAACTTCTGTACTCCTAAGTGACCCAGCTTCTCTGGCTTTCCAGATTTCTGTTAAGTGATATCTGCATCTGCCAGGACTGGGATTTTGGCAGGCTTCCAGATAGCTTGCAGAGATCACTAGGTTGCAAAAATATCATTTGGTCTATAAACTGCTCACACAACTAGTTACATTCCCCAGCATCCTCTCTGCCACCCCTACCCCATCCTCTACTCACCTTTACTTCTCTCCTAGACCCAGTGACACACCCAGGATCAGCCTAACGAATGAGTGTTTTTCTGCATGAGCATGCAGTTCACACACACACACACACACACACACACACACACTGATTTCCATGGCAATTCAGACAGCTAAAGAAGGACACAGACCACTCATTTATTGGAAGGTGGGTGTCTGACTTCCAGCCTTCTTGCCCTCATTCCCTTCTTCAGAGGCAGGAAAAAGAGAGTATAGGGCCACAGGATGTTTTTTTAACCACAGTTAAGTTCCTCTGGCTATCATAGCTGTGTCTTTCACTGGTGAGAACATGTGTTGGGACCCTCAGAAGACTGTCTGGAAGAATGAATGGAGGACCAGGGAGAAAGCAGCTGGCACACACAGGAGCTATGTAATGATCAGTTCCTACAGCCAGGCCACACCTGCATTCAAGCGGGCCCTGGGCCTTCTGTGCCTTCTGTAGAGGGGCCCACGACGCCAGGCAACCACAAATGCTCTCTCTATGCTCCATGTCCCATGCCTTCTTCACCATAAAGGCTTTCATAAAGACAACCTCACAGAGCAGTGCAAAAATAATTAAGTAGTTCTGTTGAGGGATACTTGGCCAGCTACCTCTGGTTTTTAATGTGGACTATGGTCCCCTAGCTACTATAAGTATAAATGACTCATGAGAGCAGAGTGTCTGGTCACATAAACCTTCCTGACCACTTCACTTCACAGCCTACAAAGGTAGTTGCAGGAGAGTCTGGGGGAAGGTAGATATTGCTTTTAAAAAAAAAAATTAAAAAACAGACACCTCCTTCACATTGCAAATGTCATATCATGTTGGCGCCTAATCAACACTTTGAAGCATTAGCATTGTTTTAATCATTTTCCTATTGGGGAACAAATGTTGCATGTATAATTACACTGCTGCATTGTACTGTACAAATAACCATGTAATGACATCGTTGGAATTTCTTGGTTCTTCATGGTAATGCCAAGTATAATTACCATGTAATCTGCCGAGAGCAAACAAGGTTGTAATTATTCCATAATCCAATCTAATTATGGGGCAACTGGATTGTTATTTGTGTTCAGGAGAAAAATATACATGCAAAGAGAAGAAAAAGAAATAAATTCTTCCTAACTGTTGGTATGATATATCAGGGGGTTTGGAGATGGTAATCAGTAATGCTACCATCTGCTTAGGTGATGAAGTATATGCTCATTGGTCAGCCAATATTTGGGAATCATCTTTAATGCTGATTATGGATGGGCCAGGTGAAGGAATGACGACATGAGCAAGTCAGAAGAGGGAGTAGAGGAAGCAGATGTTGCCAGAGCCTCTAGAGACAAGCACCTGTAAATGGGACTTCCGGGATGAAGAGAGGCCAGCTCCCATAAAACATCTCACCCACCAGCCTCTCCTATACCTCTGACACATACCTGGGACGGAGACACAGAGATTTCTGTGAATGTTCACACTGGATTCAGACCAGTTACCTGGGCCATGTCTTGTTGCTCCTACCATGGGCCTATTACAGGGCATGCAAGACTGGGCCTGGGCCTTGCAGAAGAGCTAGGCAAGGAAGACAGAGATAAATGGGATAAACAACCATGAGAGCAGGCACTGCCAAGAAGTGTTGTGTGTGTGGGTTGGTGGGGGGCTACATTAATTTCCTAGGGTTGCCCATAATAAAGTACCATGAATTGGGTGACTTGGAATAATAGTAGCTTCTTGTCACACCACTGGAAGCCAGAAGTGCAAAATCAAGGTGTCAGCAGAATCCCACTCCTCCAGAAGGCTCCAGCCAAGAGTCCTTCCTTGCCTCTGCCTATCTTCCAGTGCTTTCTGGCAATCTTCGGCCTGCCTTGGCTTGCGGCCGCATAACTCCAATCTCTGCCTGTTTTCCTGTGTCATTCTTCCTGTGTCTCTGTCTCTTCATATGGCATTCTTTTTATAAAGATATCAGTCATTGTATCAAGGGTGCCCCTCCACCCCAGTATGACCCCATCTTAGCTAAACTACATTTACAACAACCCCATTTCCAAACAATGCCACACTCTGAGGTACTGAGAGTTGGGACCTCAACAATATCTTCTATTGAAGGAACACAATTCAACCCACAATAGGAACCTTTTATTCATATATATATTTGGCACACATTTTTTCGTATCTACTATGTACCTGGGGTGTAATAACTGCCCAGCTCCTCTTTTCTTAATTGAACATTTACTGTGTGTGTGACATGTATTATTCTCACTGAAGTCTTTTACAGTCTTATGCAGTTGGTACTATTCGAACCCAAATTTTACACGTGAGACAACTGAAGTTTAAGATCAGTTGACTCAAGGTTAGGCTGGGATTCGAGTCCAGGGCCTATGCTGTGAATCCCATGTCTCGCCTTGCCAGGCCCAACATGGTATTAGACACATCAGGACAGGAGCCAGGAAACCTGAAGGGAGTCCTCTGACCAAGAACAGGCTATCATCCCAGAATGGCCCACAGCAGTGGCTCAGAAGAAGCATTGCACTGTGGATAGGTGGTTTCTGAAGTTGAGTATTCAGGAGAGGAGTCTGAAATTGGAAGACAGGAAGTATGGGTAAGTGTTAGGATGGCGAGATACGGCACAGGCACAGTTTCATCACAAGGGTAGTTGGCCATCCTGGCCATCCGGGACCATTTGTGGAGTCGCTCTTATGGATGGTGGCTTTCACCATCTTGCCCGGGCTTCTTTCTAGAGGGGGCTCATCACCTCCTCATCCCTCCACAGGTGTGGTGCCCAAACCTGGCTCCTTCCTTATGGTAGCCATGGAAGGAAAGGTCCACTCACCCCACTGCCTTCACCTCCTTCACTTCAAGTTCTGCCTGGGAGCCATATGGCCCTCCAGCCTCGGGAACTTGCTTCCATTCACAAGGTAGTGAAAGCTTTTGGAGGAAGTTACAGTTACAGAGTCTTAAAACAGATTGTAAATTCTTTATTTGGGGACTAATCTTGTCAGGCTGGTCGACCCTGGTGTTGACTGCTTTTCTAACCTGACATCAGTTAATCCCCACTGCTCAGAAGTTAATCCCTTGGAGAACAAGATGAAAAGTGGTTTTTGTGAGGCAATATTTAAAGGCCTACAAACAATAACACGCCTGTGCCTCTGCTTCTGCAATTTCTATTTCTGGAAAGGGTTCAAAAACCTGTTTGTGTGAATGAATGTGAAGAACTTTTTATGGCTGATCTTGCGAGATGATACTTTCGATGAATAATGTAGAAGTGTTTATACTTTGAGGCAGAAGGCACATGGCGCAAGTATGTGTGTTTATCAAATATGGCACAGGCGAAGGGCAGACTACAGCTACTGCAGACATTTCAAAGGCTGAGGAAATGCCAGAAGAGACTCTGTAATTGTGAAATGTCAGAGTGAGGAGTGGAAAGAGGCCTTCACGGGATTCTTCAGGAGAAACTGATATAAAGGATCAGCTACTATGTGCTGGACTCCTGGCTCACTGGAACTGCACTGTGAGGTTTGATGAGAAATCAATCCCCCACCCTCCCCATATTCACAGCAACCCATCATGGTATCAATGGCTCTATTTTACAGAAAAGACAACTGAGGCTCAAGAAGGTGAAGTAACACATAGACTGTCACATCGTTACTAAGGCTGAAATGCCAACTCACGCACCCAAGCACACAGGCCTCCCCCACACGTGGAGAAAAACATTCTACATCTCATGGCTAGGATGGCTGTCTTCTTGCTTTTGGTTGACAGATGTCCTACATTTATCTCATCTGCTGGAATTCCACTCAGAACACTCCACTTCTAGGAAGGCTTCCTGGACTAGACAAAACAAAAGAAGAAACTCCTAGAATTAAAAGATCAGAGCTTATACAAATCTTATAGGGTTGCCTGGGTGGCTCAGTTGGTAAAAAGTCTGCCTTCAGCTCAGGTCATGATCTCAGGGTCCTGGGATCAAACCCCACATTGGGCTCCCTGCTCAGCGGGGAGTCTGCTTCTCCCTTTGCCCCTTCTCCTGTCATGCTCTCTCTCTCTCTCTCAAATAAATAAATAAATTAAATTAAATAAAAATCTTATAGACCATTTGGTTCACTGGTTTTCAACTATGTTTTGAAGAATCCTATGGGTTCTACTACTAAGCTTAGGAGCCACTGGAGGAGGTGGCTGTCAATGAGTGAAAAAGAAGGTCCCAAGGGATTGAGATTCAGACCTCCACACAACGCTACAGCACTTTACAGGCACTTGTTACCTATTTACACTTTACAAGTTAGGCTTCTTTCATAAAATTTCACTTGAAAACGGGCTCTACTGATAAGATAAAAATAACAATAAATACATGTTAACGTTTTTCCAACGGCCTCCTTTTATAGACAGGAAAGCAGAAACATGGAGAGGGCACATTCCTTGCTCAAGGTCACAGGGCTAGGAAGTAGCAGAACTAAAGCTGGAGCCCAGGTTTCTGAGTTTCTAACTAATATTCTTGCTAATAATCCATTTTTTTTCTCTCAGATGAAACCATATCCTGACACCTCCTGACATAAGCAGATATATGCACATGTATATAGGGAGATATTTAAATATATATATAAATACACCATGGAGTTGTATATATTAACCAGCTCCTACGATCTAAGCTATAAATTCATTGAGAGCTGGAACCACATTGTTTCACTCTCACTGCCTAGGAGATTCCTAGCTCCTGTGAATCTTTACATTCCCTATGCCTAGCACATAGTGGATCCTCAAAAATGTTTAGAGACTGAATAAGCAACCCTGACAACCAGTTTTCAAATCTTTGCTTAAATAATTCCATGACAATAAACTTATTACCTGTGAAACAATCCATGCTCTCTTTGGGCAGCTCCAGGTGTTATGTTAAGCCAAAATTTATCCCCCTATAATACCAGTTATGCCTAGTCTACCCCTTTGGATTCCCTTTCTACTGAAAGTTTGGGATATATTTTTAAAATTTTTAAACTTAAATTCAATTTAGTTAACATATAGTATATTATTAGTTTCAGGAGTAGAATTTAGTGATTCATCAGTTGCATATAACACCCAGTGTTCATTACCTCACACACCCTCCTTAATGCCCATCATTCAGCTACCCATACCCCCACCCACCTCTCTTCCAGTGACCTTCAGTTTGTTTCCTAGAGCTAAGAGTCTCTTATGGTTTGCCTCTCTCTCTGTTTCTATCTTATTTTATTTTTCCTTCCCTTCCCCTATGTACATATGTTTTGTTTCTTAAATTCCACAAATGAGTGAAATCACATAGTATTTGTCTTTCTTTGACAGACTTATTTAACTTAGCATAACACATTCTAGTTCTATCCATGTCGTTGCAAATGGCAAGATTTCATTCTTTTTGATGGCTGAGTAATATTCCATCATATATATTCCATTATATACATTCATATATATTCCATTATATATTATTGCATTATATATATTATTACATATATACATTATCACATTATTACAGATGTAATGTACCTCTTTTTTTTTTTAAAGATTTTATTTATTTATTCACAAGAGACACAGAGAGAGAGGCAGAGACACAGACAGAGGGAGAAGCAGGCTCCATTCAGGGAGTCCAATACAGGACTAGATCCTGGGTCTCCAGGATCACGCACTAGGCCGAAGGCAGTGCTAAACCACTGAGCCACCCAGGCTGCCCTATATTACAGCTTCTTTATCCATTCATCTGCCTATGGACACAAGCTCTTTCCATATTTTGGCTATTGTGGACATTGCTGCTATAAACGTTAGGGTGCATGGATTGTAGGGTAGTTCTATTTTTAACTTTTTGAGGAACCTCCATACTGTTTTCCAGAGTGGCTGCACCGGTTTTCATTCCCACCAACTATAAGAAGGTTCCTCTTTCTCTGCATCCTTGCCACATACAAAAGACTCACAATGAATATCACCCTCAACTGGGAAAAACTGAAAGCTTTTCCCCTAAGGTCAGGAATACAAGTGATGTCTACTCTCACCACTGTTGTTCAACATAGTGTTGGCATATATTTTAAAAGAGATGAGGAAACTTCCATAATCTTCACACACACACACACACACACACACACACACACACACACAGGAAGTGTGTTCTATTTATCCTTTATTCTTCTCTACCAATTTAATATAACCATTAATGTGATGGTTAAGTATTCTGACTCTAAATTCAGACTGTCTGGATTCAAATCCCACCAATATCACATACATGTGTACATGTGTATACATACAAACACACTACATGGTTTTCCTATTTCCTTCCTCTGGTAAGTTCTGTGATTCATCCATTCCAGGATCCTGTTTTGCACAAGATATGATTTTGTCCATTCAGTTTCTGAATGAGAAACATTCAGGAACATGCTAGAAGGTCTTAAATGAGACAATATTTTCCTTACTTAATAGCACCTTTAGAAATAAGGGATTGAAATACAGAGTTTAGGGGTGCCTGGGTGGCTCAGTTGGTTAAGCATGTGACTCTCGGTTTTGGCTCAGGTCATGAACTCAGGGACATGAGCTCAAGCCCCACACTGGGCTGTGCATGGAAATCTACTTGAGATTCTCTCTCCTTCCCCCCCCAACCTTGCCCCCACTCACATGCGTGAAATCTCTCTCTCTCTCTCTCTCTCTCTCTCAAATAAATAAAAGCTTTAAAAAAGAACAGAATTTAAGCAGTATTAAAAATACATGAGAAGGGCAGCCCGGGTGGCTCAGCGGTTTAGCGCTGCCCAGGGCCTGATCCTGGAGACCTGGGATCAAGTCCCACGTCAGGCTCCCTCCATGGAGCCTGCTTCTCCCTCTGCCTGTGTCTCTGCCTCTCTCTCTCTCTCTCTCTGTATCTCTCATGAATAAATAAAAAAATCTGTAAAAAAATACATGAGAATACTATTAACTAATTTATGTCAATACATTTGAAAAGTTAGAAGAACTGGATATATTTCTAGAAAAATAAAGTTTTCCAAACCTGATTCACACACAATGTTTGAATAGTCTGATAATATGTATTGATAAAGAAGCAGTTGTTAAAGTTTCCCAAATAGAAAACACTTCAGGGTTTTTACCACTGTTTACCACATAAATCCCAAGAAATACATCATTCCATTATTTTACAAGTTCTCCTAGATAATTTTCCTATCCGTTCTATGTGGCCACCTTAGTCTTGATATAACAGGAAGATAATGGTAGCAAGAAAGAAAAATTACAAGATCATTTTAGTCAAAATATTGATGCAAATATGTTTTTAAACTATTAACAAACCAAAAATCAAACACCATATAAGAAGGGTAATATATTATGATCAAATTGCATTATTGCTTAAATGCAAGGTTGGTTTAATATTTAAAAATCTATAATATTCACTCTATTGAAAGACTAAAGGGAAAAAAAAAAACATTGACCCAAAAAAGCATTGAAAATATTAATTCCCATTATTGATAAAACTCTGAGTAAATTAAGAATAGAATTAAACACCATTAAACCTAAAGGATATCTACAAAAGAACAGACCTATAGCAAACACCATCCTCCATGGGGAGACACTAGGAATAATCCGTTTAAAATCAGGAACAACACAAGGCTATGCACTTTTAATTCTAGTCAATGCTGTTGTAAGACAGAATTAGCATATTGTAGGACTTGAAAGACATTAAGATGCTGAAGAAATGTGTAAAACTGTATTTATTTGAAGACATGATTAACAACATAGAAAATCCTAAGGGATAAATGAAAAATCTGGAGTTAATGAGTTAATTTAGCAAGGTTTGGGATGTAAAGCGAATACTCAAAAACCAATCCCATTTCTATGTACTAACAATGACCATTTAGAAGGTAAAATTTTAAAAATAATTATCATTTATATTAGCATACACTTAGAAATAAATACACAAAATACACTTACAAATACAACTTATAAAAAGTATTTAAGACCTCTAGACTACAATCTATACAATATTGATGGGGAAAAAATCAAAGGAGAATATACTATATTCATGGATTAGAAGCCTCAATACCATTAATGTGCTAATCCTCCCTGAATTGATCTACAATTCACAATCCAAATCCAAATCTCACTAGGCTTTTTTTAGAAGTTGATAAGCTGATTCTAAAATGTATATAAAAATACAAAATATCTATAATAGGCAAAAAAATTTTTGAAAAAGAAGGCAAGCATTCCAATTTTTTTAAGTGGGCAAAATATTTGAACAGACACTCTCAAAGAAGATATACAGATGTTCAATAAGTACAAGTAAAGACAGTCAACATCATTAGTCATCAGGAAAATGCAAATTAAAACTATAACTAGGCAAGATGTCAAATTCACTGGAATGACTAAAAGTAAAAAAGACAGATAAAAGGCAAAACTCGAGGGTGCCTCGCTGACTCAGTTGATAAAGCATGTGACTCAATTTTGGAGTTGTGAGTTCAACCCCTACTTTGTATGTGGAGATTACTAAAAATAAAAGCTTTTTTTAAAAACGCAAAACTAATCTATATTGATACAAAGCAAGTTAGTAATTGCCTAGAGCTGGGTTGAGGGGATTGACTAGAAAGGGGCATGTGACAACTTTTGGGGGTGACAAAAGTGTTATATATCTTGATTATGGTGGTAGTTACCTGGGTGTATACATTGGTGAAAACTCATCAAACTGCAAATTGGTGGGTGCATTTTATTTATGTAATACACTGCATTAAAGTTGTTTTTTAAAAAACCAAACTGATCAAACCGAGTGTTAGATGTGGAATAACTGAAGCACTCACATTTTGTTAGTGGAAGTGTGAAATGGCACAGACACTTTGAAAAATTGTTTCTTGTTTTTATAAAATTGAACACAAATGTACTCTCTGGCTCAGATGTGATTCGCAGGTATTTATCTACAAGAATTGAAAACAGATGTCTACAAAAATACTTGCTCCAAGTTAGAAACAACTCAAAAGTTCATCAAAGGATGAATGGATAAATAGTGATATATTCATTCAGTGGAATACTACTCAGCAGTTAAAATGCATCAGCAGCAAATACACAGAATCACAATCTAATCTCATGGACATAGTGCTGAGCAAAAGAAGCCAAACACAAAAGAGTTCATATGACATGATTCCATTTACATGAAGTTGTAGAATTGGCAAATGACATATGGAGATAGAAATCAGATTAGTTGTTCCTGGGGACAAAGGATAGTAGATATAAATGGGTAGGGAAAATTTTGGGGTAATAGAAATGTTCTATATCTTGATTGGAGTAGTGATTACACAAGTATC
This sequence comes from Vulpes vulpes, assembly GCF_048418805.1. Classification (NCBI taxonomy): domain Eukaryota; kingdom Metazoa; phylum Chordata; class Mammalia; order Carnivora; family Canidae; genus Vulpes; species Vulpes vulpes. Next base: position 11,757,211 of record NC_132784.1, read on the forward strand.
TTCATTTGTCAAAACTATGCACCTAAAATATATGCATTTTATTGTATGTAGGTTAAACCTCAAAAACAGTTGAATAAAGATATATTGGAAAGTAAGGAAAATACTGCCATTATTTGAAAGCATTATAAAGGAATCTGTAGCCAAATAATTAGAAATAATTTTAAAAATTAGCAAGATGATGGGATATTAGATAGATTTTCAAAAGTTAACTCCATTTCTATACATCAGCACATAATTGGAAAACAGTCTTTTTTTTTAAAGACCTTTGAAATAATCTTTAAAACACCTAGAAATTACCCAACCCAGAGTTGTGCAAGACCTGCACCCAGAAAATCCTTAAAATTTCCAGCAAAGTGGCATTTTAAGAAGGTCTAAATCAACGGAGAGTGAGGCCACATTTATCAGTAGAAGGACCTGACTCTGTAAAAATGTCAAATCTCCCCAACTGATCCATAATTTAATGTAATTCCAATCAAAATACCAACAACAATTTTTATGGAACTTGACAAAGTTATTATAAAATGGAAGTTCAACAGAATTGGAAAAAGAATAAGAGGGAGGAGGCACTCATCATAACAAATATTAGGACTTCTTGTAGAGCCAAGGTAATCAAAACAGGGTGGTATAGGCAAATCTCACTGACCAATGGGACAAAGACAGCCTTGGAACAGATCCATCAAATATGGGATTTGATATATGTTGGAGTGGCAACCCAGATCAGTAAGGAATGGAGGGACTATTCAATAAATGGAACTAGGAAAAGTGGCTATCCATACTGCAGGAAAGAAATTGAATCCTTACCCAACACCACTCACAAAAATTGGCTCCAGATGATTGAAGGACTTAAATGTCAAAAGCAAAACTTAAAAGTTTTAGAAGTGTCAATATCTTCCTGACTTAGGGACGGCAGAAGGATTTCTCAAGCAAGACAAAAATCACAAACCTTAAAAGGAAACATCAATGAATTTGACCATATTCAAATAAAACATTTCAATTCATAAAAGCACCTCTTGAAAAGATGAAAAGACAAGCCACCAAATGGGACAAGATATTTGTAACCTATTTAACAAAGGATTACTTACTAGAGTGTGCAGAATTATAAAATATTAAGAAAAAGACAATCCGATAGAAGAATGGGCAAAGTGCAAATATTTTACAGATAAAAAAATATACATGAACAATCAACATATGAAGAGACAGTCAGCCTCATCAGAAACCAGGGAGATACAAATTAAGACAATTGACAAAAATAAGAAGATTGAAATAGGATGGACAGGATCTCTGAGATGCTGCAAATGGACTGGGAGTTGCCTTGCAAAACTGAAAGTTCGCATAGCTTATGAGCCAGCAGCTCCTCTCCTGAGCATACGAGAGAAAAATTTGTGCACGTCCACAAAAAAAGTGTGGTAACGTTCATAGCAGCACCTATTCACTATAGTAAAAACCTGGAAACAACCCATATAATGGATAAATTGTATAGTCACACAATCGCATACGATATAGCAACAAAAATGAACTACAGCTACACACCACAATATGGATGATCGAATGTTAAGTGATAACAGCAAGTTTGAAAGTACTAGATTAAGCATGATATTCCTTCTTTTTTTTTTTAAGCATGATATTCCTTTTATAAACTGCAAGAGAAAGCATAATGAAGCAATTTATCATTCAACATACATTACCTGTTACATATACATACACATAGCTACATACGTGTGTAGATAAATACAGGTCTATATACATACAGTATATAGTGTATGTAGATACATGTGTGTATATAAGTGATACATATATTTACATATGTGATAAATGCATATTTATATTCACACATATATACATATACATGTATAGATGTGCATATACACGTATGCATGCATATATGTGTGTATATGTAGTTTTATCACATATATAGTTTATAGTTTTATTATATATCATATATGATCTAATACATAGTTTAATCTCATATATATAATAAAACTACATTCCAAGGGAATGATAAATGATCCAGAATAGTGGTACCCTGATTGGCAGAGGGGATGGGAACATAGGCTATGTCTAGTTCGAGGGCTGGATAACTGTGGTACGCAGAATAATACTCCCCCCCCCAAGATGTCCATGTGCTCATCCTTAGAACCTATGAACTTGCCAACCTACATGGCAAAAGGGGACTTTGCAGGGTGGTTAAGTTCAGGACCTGGATATGGGAGATGGTCCTAGATGATCCAGGTGGGCACAGTTTCATCACAAGGGTCCTTAAATGTGACAGGAGGCAGCAGAGTCAGTGTCAGAGGAATGTGTCATGCGAAAGATTGGTCTTTGCTGGCCTTGAACATGAATGAGGCCATGGGCCCAGGAATGTGGGCAGGCTCTGGAAACTGGATAAGCAAAGGAGATTATTTCCTAGAGCCTCCAGAGAGGAATGCAGCCCTTCCAACACCTTGATTTTAGCTCAGTGGGATTCATTTCAAATTTCAAATTCTGACCTTCAGAACTATAAGATAAAATAAATGTCTATTTTTTAAGCCACTAAGTTTGTGGTAATTCACTACAGCAACAATAAAAAATGAATACAGAGATCATTATATTGCTGAATTAAACAATCAAAGAAATCAATAAGAGCCTCTAAAGGACTAATGATGACAGAGTGTTGTATACCAAGGTTATGATTAGTCCAATTCTGTCCAACCTAAAGTCCAAAAAAAAACAATCCCTTACTATTTGCACATTTCATTTTAAACTTAGATAAGTGGCATGTCCTCAACATCCCTAACTTCTCTAAGGAATCTCTCATAGAGATGTCCACTGAGAGCCTATGAATCCCCAGGAATGGGGGCAGCTGCCCTGGGGAAAGCCAGGATGACCAGGAGCGAAGAGTGTGAGGCAGAGCCCAAGAATTTTACTTCTGGCTCAGCCACTATTACCAGGCAGCCTCTGGGTCCCAGTATCAAGATGATTAAACTGAATTGGTGGTTTTCAAGCTCATGTAGCCACAAAACCCTTTTCTCACAAGCAAGTGAATCCTAGCAATACAAGCCAAACTTTACATCTAGTAGCATGGGGGGCGGGGAGGAGGGTCCCAAGGCTCATCGCCTAAAAGACCAGCTGTAGTAGCAGTCCATGAGGAAGGGGAGTGATCCTTGAATTGAACGGGCTGGGAGAGTAGGTCAGCCTTTTGAGGCTGACCCCTGAAGAACAGTGCCAATCCCTATTGTCGCTGCCAGCATTAGTCAGTTTGGGCTGAGTAAAAAGCAGCTGCAAAATCTCAGCGGCTTATAACAGCACACATTTATTTTTCTCTGTAGCTCAGCTGGACTGGCTCTGCATCAGGCTGTTGGTCAGGTGCAAATCTGCTCCCCACATCTTCATTCTGGAACAACATTCTTCTCTCAGCAGACCACAGGAGCACAAAAGGGCCAGCCAAGACAAATGGCCATGAGCCTGGGTATGCTATTCTGCAGCAGGGAGGGAATGAAGTTTTGGGAGAAGTTGTACCATCTTTGACTGTCTGCAGGACTGTGATAGAGATGGGTCCAGTCTGCACTATGAGGCAGGAAGACTTCCCTGGCAGTGGCCTTTCCACCACTGTCAGCCTATGGCGACTACGGAAAATGTCAGGATAGATGGTATCTAGGAAAACTGGTCTTTTTAGAGTGTGCCTCTAAAACCCAAATCCAATGAAACTTTTTTTTTTCTCACCTTTTTGAGGGAAGTGAGTTCCTGCCTCACAGTGAGTAGTTGCTGTCTGAGCCATCCCCTTCTTGAAGGTAAGCATCCACTTTGGGCAAAATATCCTTTGAGGCCTAATTCCTCCCAGCTCATAGCTGATCTATCTTTGGGAATTATTAGAAGCTCAACTGTGGCCCCTTCCCCGAATTTGTATGTTGAAATCTTGATCCCTAGTTCCTCAGAATGTGACTGTACTTGGAGACAAGACCTAGAAAGAAGTAATTAGCTGAAATGAGGCTGCAAGGATGGGTCCTAATTCAATCTGACAGGTGTCCTTATAAGATGCAGCGATTTGGGCATACCAAGGTAATCCAGGGACACCTGCCAGCAGGCAGCCACCTACAAACCAAGGAGAGAGGTCTCCGAAGGAACCTCCCACCCAGTTGACACCTTGATCTTGGACTTTCAGCCTCTGGGGCTGTGAGAAAATAGATTTCTGTTGTCCAAGCTGCCCCCTGCCTTGCCCCCATAGTCTGTGGTATCTGTTGTGGCAGCCCTTAGCTGACTAATACAGCAATCACTGCCAGTTTGTAGAGGGGGGCAGCCTTGTCCTCCCACCTCACCTGTTAGGTGGAATCATGTTATGCACATAATGGCGGACACTATGGTCAGGGTCAGGAGCTGCAGCAAGTGGGCACTGATACCTTCTTATCTCCTTTCTTTGCTTCCCACCCACAGCCACTAGTTCACTACCTAGATGGCGAGAAATGCAGTGTGGTCATCATAAGCTCACTTTACACCTAGAAAATAAGGACATGGTCGACAGCAGCTTGCCCTTTGTCCCTTAGCCGCTGGGTTTAAAAGATCAGAGGGTACTGACACTTCTGTCCTCTGAGCAAAACTCTCCACAAATGACAATTTCAGCACAAAGAGGACAGAAGGCAGTGATGAGAGAGAAGAAAGCCTTGCGTTGCCTCTGATTTTCTTGATCTGAATTGCTTTTCAGGCGCTCACGCTGAGATTACTCTTTTGTTTTTTGAGCCTTTGGGTTTGAATGGAGCTCTCTCTGGGTTCTCACAAGGGACCAGAGAAGGAAGAATGAAGCAAACGTCAATGGCAGGGTTGATAATCCTACAACCGTTGACTTGAAGAGCCGACCAACAGGGCCCTCCTCTGGCTAATCTATTGTGTCAATGCATATCCCTAGCAGCCCTTAATTGATGGATTATTGACAGAGTAAGCAGAGGTGAGTGCTGATAGTTTGCAGTGAAGTCCTATGTAGGGAGATTTAATCTGCAAATGATAGAGTGGACCATAGTACCTCCAAAGCTCTTATCAGGCATTGGGTCTGGGCCAGGAGAACCAGCCTCAGGATGACCCCAAAGTCCAGCTTTCTTCCTCCTCAACCAGTCCAGTGCCTTGAAGGCTGAGCACCTTTACACTGCTCCCAGACACATCATAGGTCTCTCGCCCATGCAGTTATAATGCCTATAGCTTAAACAGTGGCTCTCAGCCTTTTATATTCTAAATCCTACCGTAATTGGGTGGGACAGATAGGGGAGTGGTAGAAGTAGGAGGGCAGAAAGTAAATCAAACCACTCATACTATTATTACTATTTTTTTAGTCTGGTAAGGTTCAGGAATTGGTTCCCAGCTAAGGGCCAGGAAGAGATGAGGAATTAAATAGATTTTTTCCCTTTGGCTTGCATCTGCTATTTGGCTTCCCTGGAGTCTTTCTAGATGAGCTCTGGCTTAACTGCAGTGTGAGGCCAGCCTCACAGCCCACCCTGATCTACACAGCTTGACTCTGGGAACCAGGGGAAAGCAAGGAAGAGGGAACCCCATTTAATAATGGGTAGAGGAGAATATGCCTCGAGGTAACTTTGAGTACCAGTTCCAGATGGAAACTCCAAAGAGGAAGGGCTGATGGAATAAGGTGGCACATTTACAGGTGGACATGGGGACTGAGGGAGAGTAAATTTTGTGTGATTAATTTTTGAAAGACCCACAGCCTAGCCTTTGTTTAATTATTTTTGTTTTTAAGATTTTATTTATTTATTCATAAGAGACACAGAGAGAGAGGCAGAGACAGGCAGAGGGAGAAGCAAGCTCCTCACAGGGAGCCTGATGTGGGGCTCGATCCCAGGACCCCAGGATCATGCCCTGAGTTGAAGGCAGACCCTCAACTGCTGAGCTACCCAGGCACCCCATTTCTTTTCTCAGGATCCTTTTGCATTATTTAAGTACTCAGGTCTTCCTCCTCCATTCCTAAACTGACATGGGCAGAGATTTGACACTTCTGTGTGCCTCAGAATATAATTGAGCAGAGCTCTGGGTTCACTGGAGCTCTTATTTCTCATGAGAGACTGTACTTCTAGTTCCAAGGATCAGCAAAGCAGATTCTTTGTCTCCAGCTAGATGGTTCATCACATAGAGATGGAGTGATATATAAGCCTGAAAGCTTCTCTGGAAACCCAGGGGGCAAGAGAGCAGAAAAACTTGGCCAAAGAAAGTAACTGGGGGTTAGAGTCATTCCCCACTTCAGGCAGAGCACAGCTCATGCTGTCTATGGGACTCATGAGACACTATTGCCCTGAGGGCCATGGTCCTTTGAGAGAGGGATCCCATCATAGGCAGCTGAGGGAGGGCAGCACAACCATCGAGAGTCCCCAAAGTACAGCAGGAGTACCAGCCAGGTAGGTTATTGTTCCCTCAGGCTGCCCATTGGGTCTTTTTTTCTGACAGACTTAGTAGATCTTGACTCTGTATGTAGAGGGGAGGGGAGGGGCTGGTAACCTGACTGCATTGAGGCTGACCACATAAAAGTGTCTCAGTCCTTGAAGAAGACTGTGCCCTTCTTTCAGCCTTCAGGCTTCCTAGGCAGCCAGACCAGAGTTAGAGATGAGGCATCAGCTGGTTTGATGGGAATGAATTGAAAGGCAGGGTTCAAGTCCTTCTCAGGTACAACAAGGTGGTCTGCAAATAAATCACACCAACTCTTTAAAAATACATAGTGAAGGGGCACCTGGGTTGCTTAGTCAGTTAAGCAGTTAAGCATCTGACTTTGGCTCAGGTCATGATTTCGGAATCCTGGGATCAAGTCCTACATCAGGCTTCCCACTCAGCAAGGATGAGCGGGCTCGTGTTAGCTTGCAAGGAGGTCTTTGCAGAGCTAGGTAACTCTTGAGATTGCTAGTGAAGATGGCTAGCGCCAGCCTTCATTCTTACCACAAGCTAGGGGCACCGGCACCCACTTTACAGTTTAGGACAAACTTATTTGGAACAGATGAAGACTAAGAATCAACTATTATACCATTTAGGGCAAGACATTTAATGTCACTAGACTCCAGTTTCCTCTATGATAAAGTAAGAATTAGAATACGTTCACAAGGGGACCCTCGGTGGCTCAGTGGTTGAGCATCTGCCTTTGGCTTTGGCTCCTTGACATCTGCAGGACCCAGGACCCCAGGGATCAAGTCCCACATCAGGCTCCCCGCATAAAGCCTGCTTCCCCCTCTCCCTATGTCACTTTCTCTTCTGTCTCTCATGAATAAATAAAATCTTTTAAAAAAATACATTCATGAAGTTGTTAGGCAGTTTATCAGCAGTTAGTAAGTTGTAAAGGGTTCTATGAACAGTAACAAAATTTCTCGCTGTGCAACCTTGGGAGTCTAACAAATACATCTGAGAAAAGGGAAGGACAATAGAGGCAGGTACCGTTTCTGAGGTGCTCCCTGCAGTATCATTAATGTCTGGTACAGAAAAGTTCCACAATAAAATATTCATTGAATGAATGAAGAAATTCAGCAGAAGCAGCAGCTGGCCAGCGGTACGGGGACCACCTCCCCATTTGCTGCCTTGTTGAGAAATGTTTCTCTTTTCCTTCTGTAAGCTGTTCAGGCCACATCCAGTCCCTGCAGATTTGCCTGTTGCCAAGATCTTTCTGCACACTTCCATTTAAATAAATGGTTTCTTTAAATGCCACCATTTCTTCTTCTTCTTTTTTTTTTTTTTTTAAGATTGTGGACCTTCAAGAAGATGGTAGACAAGCCCAGAAGGTTGATCTTTGGCAGGAATGAATATAATATTCTTCCAGGGAATGTCTTGGCACTTGATGATTAGTGCCCTTGCCTGAATCATGTGTTGATCAAGCCCCTGCTTTGGCCATCCTCTTTGTCTGCTGTCTTGCCTCCAGGGGGACCCCATTTCAGTCTCACCACTGAGATCCTAGAATTGGCCAGAGCAAACATAAAAGCAAGAGTCAGAAGTAAGACCACTGCCACTTGCAGGGGAACTAGTTCCTGCTGCTCTCAGCTGAGAGCTGCACCTGAGGACTGGGACCCCATTTATTCCCAGCAAGCCAGGGGATGTCTGGTCTCTGGCTCTGGCCTGGCTGCTTAGAAAGCCTGGAAGTTGAAAGAAAGGCATGTCTTATCTAAGACTAAGAAACTCTCTAAAGCAGGTTTTAAAGTTGATAGGCCATAGCACTTTGAGGTAAAAGATCAGCAAAGAATACCTTCTATGAGAAAACCACTATCTTCCCTGAAACAAAATGGAAAAGTACACAGAGTGGGAAAAATTAGAGAGGGAGACAAACCATGAGAGACTCCTAACTCTGGGAAACAAACAAAGGGTTGCAGAAGGGGAGGTGGGTTGGGGGATGTGGTAGCTAGGTGACAGGCACTGAGGTGGGCACTTGATGGAATGAGCACTGGGTGCTATACTATATGTTGGCAAACTGAATTTAAATAAATTTTAAAAATGGAAAAGTAGATGGTAGTTTCAGGATTGAGGCACATGCAACATGGGACCCAAAGAGAGTTTGAGGAATCAGGAATATCGGTGATTAGAATACAGGCTGAGGAATAGAGGTTTGAGGAGAAAGGGTTGAACTCAATAACCTGGGACAAAATGAACTGGATGAGGAATATGCTTTATCCTCAGGCAAGAGCCAGTCAGTCGATCCAAACCTCATGAGTTGATGGAAATAGATCCAATGTAAGAGTTAGGATTCACACTCTGGTCTATTCTATAATCGATTAGCCACTTGACCTTGAGTAAGTCACTTCACTTCCCATGTATAAAACCAATGGAGAAAACTAAGTGCCTGCCATAGTCCGTGAAACTTCTATTATTTATGCCAAAGTCAACCAAAAACTGAGATTAATGTCACAGGGTGGGAGAGAAGGAAACTAGTCAGGGAGATCCCTGACATCTACCATTTGCTAAGCATGGTGCTGGGGTTTTCATGACATGGCCTTACATAACTCCACAAAAGAGTGGAGTCTGACACCATTCTCCGCATTTAATAGATGAGATAGTGAAGTCTTAAGTAAGTCAGGCAATTGGTCCCAGCCTGTGAGATGGAAGGTGGTAGGACAAGGATTCAGACTATTTCCAAATTCTCCCATTTTCCCATGGAACTGGCTTCCTCACAGGCCACATAAAAAGGCCAGTGTTATTTCTTCATCGTCATGCCATGCCATTCCTCTATGGAAAGCACTGTAGCAGACATACTACTGGCATACTAAGCACTGAGCAGGACACAGCGGATACCACCCCATATCATCATGCTCCTCAGGGACAAACTGGTGGTAAAAGACATGCACTGAAAGGGGATGCTGGGGTGAGAATAAGGGTCACCCTGACATTCTCTGTGTCCCATTTTTCATCCTTAAAGGGACCATCTTCAGCCAGGATACAATGAGTCTATTTGTGGTTCTTCATCACCCCTCTCCTTTCATCCCTGCAAATCCAATTCTGTCTGGGGTTGCATGGAAGGTGGAATTAAAACCTCCTCATGTCTGCATGTCGAAGTCCAATGCAAAAATAATTAAATCTCCAATCATTTATCTTCCATCTCCAATTCCAATCCATTGTTCTGAGGATAACTTGAATGGTGTGCTTCCCCCGCTGTGTAATTTGAAATTGAGTTCACACTTAGCTAACTTTTTACTGTTGGGAATGTTTCTGCGGCATGCATTTCAGCCTTCTCCCAAGGACAGTACTAATTTGGAGCTCAAACAGAGAGAGAGAGCTGGTATTGCAGGAATGCCAAGTTCTCAGTTTAATGGCCGCGCAGTGGCTGAGTGGTTGCAGATGTGAGCACTTCAGGGCAAGCAACAGGGCTGAGATGTTGTGAAGGCCTCAAAGCCCTGGTATTTTCAAAGTGGGTACCCTGAAACAAAATTGTGACAGGGTTTTTCCCTTTTGATGCCACTTTGTGGTGTACCAAAGCCACAACTTGGTACACAATATGGTGGCTCTAATGAATCTATTCAATCTAGTCTTCATAATCATGGCATCTCTAAGGTAGAAAATTAATTGGATGAAGTTAAATATCCCCTTTTCATGTCAACAAAATTGGTTTTTCTAGGGATTAAAGGATTACCGTGGTGTTAAGTCCCTAAAGAGGCTAAAATACTTTATTATTCATTACAAAACACAAAGATTGGGCTGCTGTTTTTTTTCTTGTCACTGCCACTCATTTCATTAATGTGGAGCACCAAAGAGAACTGTTAATGACAATTTCAGAAGCCCTTAATGCTCTTCAAAACGCATGTCTTCCCTGCTTACAAACTCTTTCTGGGTAAAATAGCCTGAAATATATCGCACTGAAGCCTTTTACGGCCTATTCTCAGAACCCAATGACCAGCAGGCTGGGATGAGCTTTCAGTAAAGTCATTGAAGCTATAAAATGTGGCATTTCATATTGATGTTCTCTCAGCTTCTGACCAAAAGAGTACAATTTCTCGTCAATAACTGAGAAGGTATTTCCAGCTTGGGTCACAGGATGGAGAAAGCTGGCCTATGCCATGTCATCACAGGGCGGCCACTTTTCAAATTAGGATTTACATATGTTCTCTTCTCTACATAGAAATGAGCCCTTTCGACTATTTCCATCATAGTTTGTACAATTTTGAGTTGGGAAACTCCCTAGATTTTCTCCCTAAAATCTAGTATAGATTTTTCCTATACTAAAATCTGCAGGATCTGTACCTGGGGAAACTAAGACACAGATCTATGCTACTACTTGTTCTTGGCCACTCAACTGTCAGTGGCACGGTGGGGCTGGAACCCCAGACTTCTGCTCCAAAGCTTCTTTTTGCCCCTTATTCAGCACTTCCCCAACATCTGCATTTCCCTGCAGCTAGATCACTTGGTGATAGAAGCTGGGACTCAGACTGGGGCCAGAGCCCATGTCTAAGGACAGTAGGTCACACAGTGACCCACCATGACCACAGCCCAGTGAAGCCCAGGTTCTGAGCCAACTGGACACACACTATTCACCAGGATCTGCAAGCCTAGCTTTACCTTTCATTCAAATCCACCCTGGGAGGCTCTTGGTCCTCTCTTGGAGAACATTAAAAACAAGGCAATTAATTCAAACATTATCAGAATAGTCCTATAAAGCTCTACGCTAGGGAGAGATAATGAGTTAAACATAGAGTAGGGGGTATTGAGATAATAGTGTCAAGTAACTATAATAAAGGCAGAGACAAATTAGATAAAGAGCCATGAGAGGTAATGTACAAAATACTATCAGGGGCAAAGGGGGGAAGTCTCTTTAAATTGGGGAATCTAAAAAAAATAAAATAAAATAAATAAATTGGGGAATCTAGAAATGATTCATGGGTGAGGAAGTGGCCTCTGAGTGAGTCTTGAAGGAAGGAAGGATATGTCTCAGGAGGTACAGGTAAGGCAAGGTCATTCAATCTAAGAGAAAATGCATGTGTGACAAGGAGGCAGAGAGCTCTGCATGGGATACAGTAAATGATGATTTCTTAAAAGACTAACTGATATGTCTTCCCCTCCAGAAAGCCCTCTCTGATTGCTCCAGGCTGGCTTTTCCTCAGTGTCCCTCCAGCATCCCGGCCATACGTCCACTGTAGCAGCAGCCAGAACATCATGTCACGTAGTTGCCCCCCTAGAGCCAAGTGACTTGAGTTGAAGCCAATTCAAGTCACTTTTAAACTTGTTTTGTATGTGACCCTCGCACAATTCCTGACATCTGCTAAGTTCCCCAAAATATTTGTTGAACATGTCAGGGGTCTGTTTGGATCACAGAAGAGAAATCATGGGGAGAAATCCTAAAAGGAAAATTGGAGGCCTCCCTAGGGAGGGCCTTAGCACCTGTGGTAGGGGCTCATGCCTTATTCAGTGTGTGATGGGGAGACAGGGAACGTGGTAAAGGAAAAGCCATAAACAGAGCTGTGCTATGAGCAGACTATTTTGACTCAGGACTATAGGATGGGTTTGAGAGGTGGGAACCAGAATGTGAGCAATCAGGCAAGTATGGCAGACCACTGGTGCAGGGGCAAAGGGGCTAGGACCAAGGCAAGGCAGTGAGGTCGGGCAGTTGGGGGAGATGAGCACAGAAATTGCACCTGGAAAGGGGGGGATCACACTCCACCCATATTTCTGTTCCTTGGTTGGCTAGGACGGGGAGAAGGAGCTTTCTATCATTTTTTTTTTTTTTTGGAGGGATGGTTTATAAAATACTCACTGCCCATAAAGTGCTTTTAATCTGTCAGGTGTAATAACCACATGAAGGGGAAAGAAGCGTTTTTTTCTGTCTTCACTGGAGAAAGCTAAGATAAGACACACAGATTGGCCCAGAGAGACATAGGAAAGGAAACTCACAATGAAAACAGTGGGAAATGGCTATCAATGCAAAATCTAAGTTTTAGATGTCCATGCTCTCTCACACACACACACACACACACACACACACACACACCAACTCTTGGTTTTTTCAACCAGCATTCAGTTCTCTTGTCACAAAAGGCAATCTTTTCAATTAGATGCTAATGTGTCTTTCACCATCTTTTTTCAATGCTGCATATTTCACAATTGCCTCCAAACAGAGCAACTACCAAACTCTTAAAATGCTGCAGAAAGACCCTGAGGATCAGAGGGTAAAACAACAGAGCTGAAGGCTCAGGGTGTGTTTCCATGACCATTCCTGCAGGTTCTTTTACGTTGTTGCCTTATGTATTGTCTACCCAGAGTCCAGCCTTATGGAGGCACACATGGCCCTTAGAGAGAGTCCCCCTATCTATTGTCCCAAGACTTGGTTCCTGCCTCCGAGAAAGTGACAGATAATCAGATGCACACACACACGTACACAGCTTACCCCAACAATTTCATCACCCAACAGCAGTGAATACCAATGAAAAATATTACTACAAAGGTACATAATCTATTATTACCAAATTATGAGAACCAGTGGGAAATCAGTAAAGAACAGTGGCTAAAAGAGAAGTCTCCAAGTCAGGATCATGGTTTCACAATTTCCTACATGAAGAGCTTTGGGCAAATTACCTAAACCACTCTGGCTCTCAGTTTTCTCATATGTAAAATGGAGGTAAAAAAAAAATAATAATAATAATAATAATACCTGTCTCAGTGAGGTTTTCTGAAAATGGAATAAGAAATTGTACTGCATAGCAACATAATATGTAACATATATATATATATACTAGTATGGATATCATAGATGTAATATATATATACATATTATAAATATAGCATATTGATATACTGTATGTTATTATATATTACTATATGCTATTAATACATCATTATACTATATTAATTTTAGTGTTGATGGTAAAAGGGAATGTCTTGTACACTGAAGTGAAAAGGAGAGCTGAGCAGAGACAAGAGGGATTTCTCGGACCAGCAGGGAGGGATTTCTTGGACCAGCATCCCAGGGGCTGTGACCCCCACTATATGTAGGAGCAGTAGCCAGCCACCTGACAAGAAGGCAAGGTGACTTGCGTGCTGCCCCCCTAAACATGAGGGTGGGATACTGTGTGTGTGGAAGTCTAGACAGGCACAAGTGAAGGCTGGTGGAAGAAGCAATTGTCTGATAGAACCTTTTGGGGAGGAAGGGCAGGGGAATGCCACCTCATTGGAGTGGACTTCCAGGCTCAGCCTGGCATTACCAGCTAGGTCTTATCTGGAAGCCACAGCCTTTTATTTCGCAGGTACTGTTTTAAAATCAGTAGTTATTATGTTGACGATAGTATCAACTTGCAATTCCATGTGACTCATTTTTATTTCCCATTGTGTTGTCTTTTTTTTTTTTAAGACTTTATTTATTTGTGAGAGACACACACACTCACACAGAGAGAGAAAGAGAGGAGAGAGAGAGAGAGAGAGAGAGAGAGAGGCAGAGACACAGGCAGAGGGAGAAGCAGGCTCCATGCTGGGAGCCTGACATGGGACTCGATCCCGGGTCTCTAGGATCAATCACATCCTGGGCTGAAGGAGGAACTAAACCGCTGAGCCACACAGGCTGCCCTCCCGCCCCCCCCCCCTTTGTATTTTCATACATGTGGTCTTTCTCTTTCTCTCATTCCCATCCAGTAAAGCTGCAGATTTATTGCTTTTCCTGTTTCATAAAGATGAGGAACCTGAGAGCATAGGGGTTCCATGATTTGCTCAAAGTCACATAGGCAGTCTGAGGCACACAGCTGTGCACTTATAATTAGGTGGTCTGCTTGTTTTTGCTGTGTCATATCATTTTAGATAGAATCCAGCCTTCTCTAGACCCCTCTGAATAATCCTCAAGGCCCAGGCCCATCTCTGTCATTCCTTTTCCCCTTTCTGTGTTCCTTCTCCTGCCAGCTGCCTCCTTGAGACACACTCCAGCAGCTCAGATGCTTTATCTAGCAGGTGCTCAATGGCTCTTCTGGGGGAAAATGGCCACATGACCTTCATGCCGGGAGCACTTGCTTCACCATTCACGATTCCAGGAGGCCCTCGGGGCTGACCTCGCTTCTCCAAGGGTTGGCCCTGAGGTGGGATAAATTCTGGGGACCAGTACAGCTGATACTGTCACATACTGGACACAGAGGAGCTGCAGGCGCCCACCTGGTAACTGGCCATGCCCTGGATCAGCCCCACTGCAAATAAGCCAGTGGAAATATGCCAGCTCTGGACACTATAACTCCAGGCACCATTCTCCAAGGGCCTCCCAAGTTATTCCATGGTGTGGGGAAAGGTGTGGTTGTCATCATTCTTTTTAAGCTGAGAGACCTTCTTGGCACAGTGTTTTAGCTCCTGGCTTTGGGAAAGGGAGGACGGCAGGCTGGCCGAGGGTCCAGCTCTCTCACCCCCAAAACTGAGCAAGTTCTGAATCGGTGACAAGGTATTTAAGAGATAAAGAGACCTTTCTGGTAGGGAGACTGAAGACTGTGAGCCAAAGGCTCTCTAGAAATAAACACAATATGACAGAGCCTGAAGCCAGCTAACCAGCCCTTTCAGTACCCTAGGCTCAGTCCATGTTCTGAGTGCGATCATCACAATGTAATGTGGTGGACGTTATCTTAGTTCACCACAGAAAAGCCTGTGCTGAAAAAAGATTTAATGTTATGCCCTTAGCCTTTATAGAGGGTCGATAGGAGAAACATTTGAGGAGCATTTACCTGCCGTTATAGAACTGCAGGGAAAGACTGTGGCCATTATGCTCCCTGGTGTCCCTACACAGCCCCGACACAATAAATTCTCTTTCTACCCAATGCTGGGGAAGATCCAGCTTCCTGCTTGCATCCCTTCTCTGTTCAGACATCTCTGACTGGACAACCAAACATACAACCTTGTCTTTCTTCTTTTCGTCTTAGTTTTTATTAAGCCTGGCCCCAAATCCCATGCTCAGTTGAAATACTGAGCCAGTCCCTGTCGCTCCAACATATGTTTCTCCCCACTTTCTTCTTATCTACTTCTTTTAATTATGATTTTGCATACAACTAGTTCTGTAGGCTGCTCAGATCTTGCTCCCATTTAACAAAAGAAGACACGACCGATGATTAATAGGCAGAGAGAGATGAAAGAGAGGTAGGTAGGTAAGTAGAGCAAGCTAGCTTTGGGTGAATGATGAGAGGGGAGGGGTGTGTGAATAGACTAACCTGAGTTTCATCATTTCATCCACACAGTTAGCCCAAAAGGGAATCAGGAGTCCACAGCCAGCCCAAGATTATTAGCCCAAGATTTCCATTCATTCCTAACAAAAATATGTTCACTATCTATAATCTGAACACAGATTTCTCTAGGACACAATTCATGTTTTATTCATATTTATATTGAACACAATGCTGCCATATAGTAGGTGCTCACAAAATGTTTGAGGCGGCATTAATCTAATTAAACTAGAAATTTACTCTACCAGGTGCAATACACAATGCCTAAAGCCCACCACATCCTTGAGGAGATACAATTCACAAACCTGTATAGATCACAATGGCCATATAATCAATACATCTTTCCTAGACTCTCCAGGCTGATCATGTCAGATCCTGTACACTCCTCCCACAGTCCATTCTCTTGCTATTTTCCCATCTACAGTGCCCACCTCTTCCCATCAGGTTAACCAGCCCCTGTCTACCTTTGAGACTTAAATCCGGTCTCACCACCATAAAACTTGTTTCCAATTCCAGCCAGCCCACATGGATTCCCCCTTCCCTGATCATCCACTGCACAGGAGGCTTCTCAGGCACCTCCAACAGCCTGTGACTCGCCCACCCAAACAGCCCACGGGCACCTCAATCTCCGCCTGTCCAAAGCGGAACCCACCTCCCACCAACTGCCATGTAATCTGAGTGGTTGAGTGTGCGTGCGGGTCCTGCAGTAAAACTACCCAAAATCAGATCCTGGGGGCATTATTTTGTCAAGGTTCAACCAGAGAAGCAGAACCACTAGAAGATATTTCTATATATACATGTATAAACCCGTAGGATATGCATGTGTGTATAGGTATCCAAACACACACCATAGATGCTTATGTGACCCTAAATCCTTACATAAAGGAATTTTTTTTTTACAGAGAAATTGCCCTGCACAATTGTGGGAGCTTTCTCTCTTAGATGTGTCTTTGCATCTGGTATTGGAGCTTGACATCTGTAGGGCAGGCAGTTGAGAAGGGAATATGGAGAGGAAGAATAAGGTGGAACCCACAACTATATGCCAGAGTCTACAGGATGGACTCAAACCCATGTCAGCTCTACTTTTCCTCTGACCTGAGTGAGTGAGTGTCTTGCAGAACCCAGAGTCCTTTATGACAACCTAAATGCACACCTGGCTGAGGAGTTAGGAAAGCTGAAGGAGTCAGGGGATGGTGAAGTGGCTGCAGGCCTCACAGCAACGAGGAGACAGGAGGTCAGGGATAATGTGTGTGAGCTAAAGGGCTGCTGCCTCCTTTCCACCCATAAATCTCCCACAAGATTCTGTCTTGCAGCTCCCACCTTAACTCGTATACAAGAACAAGAACTTTGAGGATTCCCTTAACCCAGGCAAGTTCGCACATTTCAAAGCCACCACAACCATATGTAATCTTTGTGGTCTTAAACAAGTGGCTTAACTTGCAGAGCCTTGGTTTTCTCATCTGTAAAATGGCAATAATATAAAGCATTCTCATGAAAATGAAGTTTAACTTTACCTACTGATTTCTTAGCATGCTGCCTGACACAGAGCCAGTGCTCCATAGATGTTCTCTATTAATCTGGCCTCTCCTGTTTTTTTTCTAGCTCAGACAGTGGCTTTAAAATCTATCCCTTCACCAAGCAAGGCTTGACTCCCGGTAGTGGCCACATGAACTGAGACATCATGAAAAGATTCTGCTTTTGACAGGTGGCATCTAGGAAGGCAGATCTATTTCCCAAGGGCCTGAGTGGTCCTCAGTGTGCTGGGGTCTTGAAAGCTGCACATTCACTTTCCTTTCCATCGATGGCCAGTACCACATACTCACCTGTCCTCCACCTGACAGCAGCATCTCTACCTTCACACTAGCCACCAGACCACAGACTCAGGTGGGGGCCTCCATGGGCTCCGGGACAACGATGGGGATGAGGCTTCTGTCTAGGGCATACAGTGCTGGTTCTGGCTGGGGCAGGCAGCCCAGGAGGCCTCAGCTGGGAGCAGACAACCTGCATCTGGGCTCTGGGACTGGAGCATCGAGACCTGAAGCATTCTCTTCCCATTGGGGAAAAGGCAGCTCTTCAGAGCAGAAAGAAGCCTAAATTACCATGAAACCCTAGAGCCTGTGTAAGATATGGAAGCTCTGGTCTTTCCCCAAAGCTCTGGTGACCTAGGAAGTCCCAAGCTCCTTCCAGGATGGGGGGAACAGGCTTGCCTGTGGCTGAGTTCCTCTCACTCAGGCCATATTCCAAGTGACAATTCAGAATTTTATACTTTCCCCACCCCCTAGAGAAACAAGACCTTTTTTTGGTCAACATGGTTTATAGGAAACTAGAGTCTTTGTCAATAACTCCTGCTAGGACTGGGAGTAAAAACTCAAGGAACAATGAAACCAAACCAAACCAAATAGAACTTGGGTGTCAGCTTTGAACACTACCCTCTGTTCAGCCTCTCTAGATTGAGTGAGTTACAGGACCCTGCCAAAGCCCATCCTCCTGCTCAGGTTGCAAGTCTGTCTCCCTCCTTCCATCCTGATGGCCACTGCACTAGCTAGGAACTTACCACAACAGTTTCTGAATTCAGTCCTGATCCCCTGATTCTTCCCCTGCATGTGATCACAATGATCTATCTTAAAAATATATATATATATAAAGAAAAAAGATGACAAGAATGTGCAAATCCAACATGTCACTCTTAGTTTACAGCTGGCTCCTTGTTGCTCTCAAAGCCACTTTCTTTTATATATTCCTCGGGGCTCTTTGTGACCTAGGCCATGCCCAGCCTCAATGCACAGATTTAGAAAAATCATGATCCTTGGTTCATGTCACAATCTCAGCACTGGTCTATGCATGACCTTTTTCTTTTCCACGTATTTATTTTTGGTAATAACTCACACCTACACAAGCACTAACAATACCATGTCTGTATGCTCACCATTACATCCCCAACCACAAGTGACCACCCATAAAGCTACTCAGGGAAGACAATTTTAGATCTACACTAAGCCTCTCCATATACTATCACTTTCTATGATAGAGAGCTCTTCTAGTGTATCTCACTGTTTGTACCTGAACTCCTTTGGAGGGGAAAGTATCTAATATTGTTCTATTCCTTGCTCCAAGGTACCTAGTACATCAGAAGAGATGATTGTGGAGTGATTCTGCAGCTTGCTGGCTAAAGTATGCACACCTTCATCCAGTCACAACCCATTAGTGAGCATGCAGGACATACTCAGGTGGACCACTGCTCACCCTACCCCTACCATGTTCTTCCATCAGCATCCTGCATATTTGGATGAAATCCACACAGCCCTTCCCTCCTTCCTATACCCTATGCTTCTTTCATTCATAAAGCAGTCGCCCCCTCAGTGGAGAGAAGGACAGAGCTAAATGGATGAGAGAGAAAGTGTCTTGAGTGATGGGGTAATGAGAGAGGGTAGTTAGTGAGGAAAAGGGAAAGCAACCATGCTAGGACTGGGAGAGACAATTCTCGAAGAGCAAAAGCGGGGATTATTCCACTGCAAACAGTAGCTCAAGAGCATCCCTAAGCCAAGCGCTCTTGGGACTCTGAATGTTCAACATGCTGGGCACTATGCTCCATGCTGAGAATAAACTTCAGTCCTTGCCTTGAGGCACTTGCTGTCTTAATACATAGAGGTCAAAACACTTGTTCCAGATTATGAAGTTAGCATGAGACATGCCAGACATAAGTCCTGGGTCTCTGAATTCCTAGTCCTGTTTCTTTTAGCAACAACCACTGCAGAACATGATCAAAAACCTAACCAATCACCATCACCCCTCCATGGCCCCAGGACCCATATCACTTGAGCAGGTGTGTGAGACCCAAAAGTTTGTCAGTTCCACCACCATCCCAGACCTTTCCGTGGCCATTTTAGCTATTGACCTAGCACTCTTGGAAGATGGACTATGGTACCAGAGAGAACTCATTCCTGGGTTAGCATGGGCTGCAGGGATGCCTAGGGAAGCTCTGTAAAATGTCTTGCCCCCCATAAAGTGATCTCATGAATATTTCTCTAGAAGGCAAAAGTGGAGGATCTGTACATTTTTGCCTACCATGTTGAGGATAGGTGTGATTCACAAGCATATTTAACCAGGTGTCCCTCCCTTCTTTATATCACATCTACAGATCTGAACCCACTCTGGGTCATTCTCACATGCAGCTGAGGCCCAAAGAACTATAGCAAGAGCTCCACACAGGTGTCAGACCTGAATTCTGGTGCAGACTCTGGAAGCAGGAGCCAAATGACTTGAGCAAGACACTTCACCTGCATCTCACTGGGCCCACTTACAACAGGAAGGGGTTTGATAAGTTCGGTGGCTAACAAACTGCTTTTAGTCTCAGAACACTTTCTTCAAAAGAAAACAACACTGATCTATTATTATTAACTTTTAATTCTTGCTTGGTTTTTAACGAATTTATTATCCATTTTCTTAATTCCAGGGACAGAAATGAAGGCCTATTTGTTCAGAAAGAGGACATCCTGCACTCATTTCCTCCTTGTAGGATTTGAATCCAGAGATATTTCATGTCCCAAGTTATAACATACCTAGCTATGGTGAACAATGATATCCAGCGCTGGTCACCTCAATTCCCTCCCCAGATACGCCTTCCTACAGCAGAGTGCCCCAGTTAACCTCCCAGAGTTATTGATTTGAACATGGGTCTCCTGCACTCTCTCAGTGCTTGATGGCATCCTTCTCCGGCAGCAGTCCTGTCCTTTATCTTAGCTTCCACACTTGGCTTCTAAACGTTTCAGTTCGCATTCTCTACATGTAAGTCTTGGTCACTAATGTCTCTTATCACCTACCAAGAACTCTTGCAGAAGTTGAGGTGCTTGTTTAAATTTGCCAAATATAGTCTACTTTAGATAATGAGATGAACTTGCTAACGGTAATGCGATAGAGTGAGTGTGTCCCCCCAGAATTCATATGCTAAAACTCTATCCCGAAAAGTGATGGTATTAGAAGGTGGGGCTTTGGGGATGTAATTAGGATTAAATGAAACCATGATGGGGGAGCCCTTATAAGAGTCACAAGAAAGCCTGAAAGCCTGCTTCCTCTCTCTGCTCTCTATCATGCTGATACCACTAGAAGCTGGCCATCCGCAAAGCCAGAAGAGGCCTCTCACCAGAACTCAACCATGCTGGCACCCTGATTTTGAACTTCTAAACTCCCAATTGTGAAAAATAAATGCCTGTTGCTTATAAGTCACCCAGTCTATGGTACTTTGTTACACTGGCCTCAAATGACAAAGACAAGTATCAAAACAAACTTGGTATTCTCTGCTGGACTCAAAAACACAAATACCTATAAAAGTCAGGCAGGTTCAAAAAACTAAAAGAACAAAAAGCAAAAGCAGATTATTGGGCCCCATCCCTGTACACTCAGTCAGTAGGTTGGGTGGGCCCTGATATCTATATTTTTAACAAGTGCTCCAGGTGGTTATAATACACATCAATGATTTGAGACCACAATAGTGTAACAGGAGTCCAGCTGAAGTGTCACCTCATCAAGGAGTCTTTCTGACCTTCTCCAGCTCCCTCTCCCTAAGCCTCAAACTAGATTCTCCTCCCCCTATGATCCCCAAAACATACTTAGTTTACCTCTATGTTGAGACAAATTGCATTGTACCATAATTATCAATCTACCTATCTGCCTTCTCTACCACCCTCAGAAAACCAGAAGTTTCTGTAGAATAAAAATGTGCCATTCATCTCTGTATCCTGAATGCCCTAGTATCTGCCCTCAAAGTGCTAAAGTCCTTCCCCTCAAAGAGTTTGAAACACAGAAATTAAGATGTAAAGGCATGTAAAAAAGCACAAAACTAAGAGTCAGCCCATCATACAAACGCCACATAAGTTGTAAATAACATGGGGCTTATTACCCCTCAAAAATAACAAAAATAGCTAACATTTATTGAAGTGCCTGAAGGTTAAGTAATTTTCCCCAAGTCACACAACTGGTAAGTAACAGGGTCTGAATTTGAGCTCAAGTATCTGTCTCAAAGCTGGCCAAGCCCTTAGTCACCACTCCTGTCTGGGAAGCCATATTAAGAAGGGTCAGTGCCAGGGATATGAGAGGACACAGGGTGTATAGGGGGGCTCAGAAGTTATAGGCAGAAAGGCTTGAAGCTGTGTCTGGAAGGAAGATTTGCACAGAGGAAATAGAGGTGTGTAGTAAAGAATTTGGCCTTGCCAAAAGTTAGGTCTGGCCTGGTCCCCAGCTCCTACCTAGGAGGCCATCAATTAAATTCAGTGGTCCATTCTACAATTTGCTGGGGGAGGGTGGTGCTACGGGATGAATTGTGCTCTTAAATTTGTATGTTGAAGCCCAAACCCCAGTACTTCGGGATGTGATCGTATTTAGAGAGAGAGCCTTTAAAGAAGTGATGAGGGTAAAATGAGGTCATATCCAACATGACTGGTGTCCATCCATAAGAAGAGGAAATGAGATGCAGACATACACACAGACGGAAGGCATGAGAAGACACAGCGAGAAGGCGGCCATCTGCAAGCCAAGGATAGAGGATTTAGGAGAAAAACAGCCCTTGATCTTGGACTTCCAGCCTTCAGGACCATAAGGAAGTAAGTTTCTGTTGCTTAGGCTACCCAGTCTGTGGCATTTGTTATGGTAGCCCGCATACACAAACACAGTTGGGAGTAGCAGTATCTCCCTGGCAGGTTCACTGTGAAGCTTGAAGAACGATATCCGTAAAGGTATCTGAGGAAGTCAGGGCTGGTATGTAGTGGGAGCTCAATAAATACTCTGCCCCTCTCAACTTCCCCAATATGCTACATTTCTTCTTCAGAGCTCGTCGTATATGATTCCTGTAATATAGCCTATATGTGAGTGTGTGCATGCACACTCTATATTGGAATGCAAGCCCCTTGAGGCCAAGGATTGTCTCTTAAAGACTTCTTTTTCTTCATATCCACAGTGCCAAGCTTAGTATATATCATATATTGTTTGTAGAATGAATGAATGAATAAATGAATGAAGTGTATGAATGGGTGAGTGAATGAAGACCCTAATCTTGTACAAACAAGAAAACTAAAGCCAAAGAAGCAAAGTGACTTGGCCAAGGACATTCAGCTAGTCAGGGATCAGCCAAGGAAGAGCATCCCAGGAATCCTGACTCCTTGTCCAGTGCTCTCCTCTCTCTTTGCTGAATCTCTCAGCACCAAGAGCAGGACTGTGCAGAAATAAACTCTTTTAGTTCCCAGGAAGTGGCCACTGTATCCTGTTCTCCCTCACTCTGCTGAGGCTCAGAGTCACTTCTCAGGTTCTGTAAACACAGAGCCTCTTGTGGGCCTCCCTGAAAACAGCTCAAGTAGGAGCAGGTCCTGCTACTGCCCTTCAGTGCAGATGATCAGGACAAAGCAGTCCATATCCCACACAGTTACAGCCACTAGAATTCTCCTGCAGAGCAAATATCCTGTTAAAATTCAGCTCCAGGTGTCGCAGCCCTGACCACCAGGCCACAAAGGTGCTAGTGATATTGGTGGTAGATTGGGGAAGCAGTCCAGCAAGGTGGCCAGTCGCCTTGGCATGGGGCTAGGGTGGAGTTTGCAAACTGGCAGCTTGCACTCCAGACCATTTTCATAGAGTTCTTATTGCTTAGAGAAACTGGCTAAAGTCTTACAGATAGAATATGATGTCTGAGATTTGCTTCAAAATAATCCAGGGCGGGATGGGAAGTGGGTGGGGACACAGATGAGTTAGACTAGGTGTGTGTTAACTACAGCAGCCGGGTGATGGATACAATGCAGGTTCATTGTATGATTTTCTCTTTTGTGTGTATATGTTTGGAATGTTCCATAATAAAAAGTTTGACATTTTCCACTTAATAATCAATGAGAGTTAGTATAGCAGATCCCAAACTGCTATCAAGGCCTGCTTGCGAGGCTGGTCCTGGGCTGGCAGCTGGGAACTTGGCTGGTAAGTAGTTCCTTACATGGAGAGAAAACATTCCCTAACAGAGAAGAGCAGATCAGTCTCTCTAGCCTGTGAAACAAGATTGTGTATGCTGGACACTTGCTTTCTCCTTTGGAAGCCTGAAATTTTAGTATGTGCTTGGTAGAGTGACCAGCACCCAATGAAAGTCATGGGTGCTGAGTTCCTCGTCAGCTTCCCTGCACAGAAGTGTCACACTTGCATCACTGTACTTTGTTGCTGGGGAAGCACTGGGTGCCACGTGGCCCCTTGTGAGGAGGAGAAAGTAGAAGGAGCCTGGGAATCAATTCTCTGAGGCTGTGTCCTTTCCTTTTATAACATTTGAGCAAAGACCTAAATGAAATCAGAGAGGGAGGCTTGCAAAGCCTAGGGGGATAGTTTCTCTGGATTGGAAAGAGCATGTGCAAAGGTCCTAAAGCAGAAGTGAGTGGCTTGTCCAAGCTGTTAGAGCTGGGTGAGCAAGAGATCAAAGAGGTTGGCAGTGGCCAGATTCCTGTAGGCCATAATGAAGCTTCTGGATATCATTTGGGGGTGAGAAAGGAAAATATTGGAGTGTCTTGGCCAGGATATGAACATAGGGGCAGCAACTGAGGGTTACTCAGGGACAGTAAATAACATTGCCAGTAAGTAGCAAGGTCAGAAGTAAATCTCCTGTCTATCTGACTCCAAAGAGAAGTCCAGAGCCGATGCCATTGCCAAGGCCCAACACAGAAATGTTTCTTTCTCAGAAAGTTGACTGAGACCTAAAAATTCAACCAAACTCTTGGTTTTTCTTTGCTCTGGGACCCACCCTCATAATACCATGGTGCATGGGAACTTCCCAGCCCGAGAAAGGGACACCTACTACATTCGGCATTTTTGCCAAGATCAAATACAGTGTTTCTTTGTGATCATTAAAAATTGTTAACACAGGAGCATGTTGCACAGGAACTCATTTATGATGCCTCATGGGTAAATGCAATTTTTAGCAGTTAAGTCACTTGAAAATCACTGATATGCTTACTATTTAAAAGAAGCTGAAAGAAAGCCTTAGTTAAGAAAAAGAGAAGCATCCTGTAATACAAATAATGGCTTCCTAATTTCTTTCCTTCCCCAGAATTATAGTTTCTGTACATGGGGTTTTCTTTTTTTGGGGGGGGGTTGGTTTTTGTTTTTATTGAAGTTCAATTTGCCAACATATAGTATAACTGTACATGGGGTTTTCTTAAAGCAGTGGATGCCTGAATTATGAGTGTCAACATCACTGCACTATGTCACCAGTGTTAAGATACGTAACATTAGCTACAGCATGACGAGGTTTACTATAATTAAACTCCTTCTCCTGATGAAGAAGCACCCACACCAAGTAGAACTGGCCCATCAAATCTAGTGAATTGACACAACCTCTTTTCATTGCCATCTTCTCCCTGATATTACATTGAAACAGTCCCCCTGGGATACTGGGACACTGGATTCTTTTAGTCCTACTTCTGAATTTTATTTGGCCAAACAGAACCAGGCTTTAACTCACCAGAGGGCTCCCACAAGAAGCAAATGTAGGTGTGTTTTGAGTGTGCTGATGATCAAAGAGAGAAACCAACTTTTGTGCCAGCAACTCTTGATTATTCAGGGGTGGATGATCCAATTTGTGGATTAGCTGGGCCTCTTGGCCTTTTCTGATTTCACTGATCATTAGCCCATGGCCCCCTCAGGCCAGAAAGATAAAAGGAGTGCCAGGCAAAGCGGTCTGGTGGCTTCTTGGCGATCCTGTAAAAGGGGGCAGGGCAGAAAGGCAGTCATATGCAATAGGGAAAATGAGGTTTAGGGATTATCTGGATTTCAATGAGCTGGTTTCTCCATAGCTTCCTGGCCCCCCACCTGAGTCCCTTAACGCTGGGTAATGGACAGTTTGCCTTGGATGGAGTGGGGCATAGAAACAGAGCCTGGTGGATTGAGAATGTGTGATTTCAAGTGCCTGGGGGGCAGGGGGTGGGATGAGAAGATGAGGCTGCCCTTCATGGGCTGGGAGATAGATCCTCAGAGCATCAGGCTCCTCACCATTTCTGTGGTGAGGGTGTCAGGGAAGGCATGGTGGGGGCGGTAGCGGCTTTTACCCAGAACATCTCTGCACCAGGAATGGCAATGCTTTTAACCCTAGAAAAGGAAGACTCCATCCTCTTACAGAACACTTTCTAAGATTCCAAAAGCTTCTAAGGAGGAGAAGGAAGAGTGAGAGAGGGAGAAGGAGGGAGAAGGAGGGGGGCGACAGAAAGAAAAGAAGGAGCAGGAGGTAAGGAAGAAGAGAAAGAAAGAGGGAGGAAAGGAGGAGGAAGGAAGGGGGAAGGTGGGGAAGGGGAGAGAGTGGGAAAGCGGGGAGAGTGGGAGGAGGGAAGGAGTATGGGGAGAGGTGGGGGAAACTGCAGTCCAGCCTCAAGGAGTTCTGATTCCAAAAGCTGGTCTTAGAACAGCCCTTCTCAATGACCAGATCAGACTGAGCAGGTATTATGGGGATCATAAATCTAACCCCTTAGCAAAGTCAGACCATCAGGAAAGAGGGCCAGAGGGATTTCACAGAAGCAGAGGCAGGTCTTCCAAAGTGGCAGATCTGCCACTTACCTGCTGTATCTCTGAGCCAGTTACCCTGGAAGCCTTTATTTCCTTATGTGCAGAGTCAGAATGGTAAGAGTGCAGATTTCCTCCCACAGCTGAAAGAAAGAACTGAGATCCCTAAGTACAGGTAGGGCATGCAGAAAGCCCTGGATGGAGGAACAGATTTCCAGAAGAGGCGGATGAGCCTCAGCCCCCGCAGAGATGCCCACATCCGCATCACCTGCACTCTGTTTCTGGTACCCGAGTGGCTGGCTGGCTTCACCACCACTTGGTGTTTCAGCTGTTCGTGGTGATAAGGCATCCAGGACACCACTGGGCTCATGTATGGATTCCGAGATCAACAGCCCAGTGATAAGAAGTCTGGTCTAGGCACTTTGAGAGCCAAGTCCTGGATGACACTGGCTCCTTCTGTGATGTTAGCAAGCATACACCTCCTCTTCATCTCGGTCACTATTCTTCAAATGAGAACAAGAATTCCTCCTCTGCCTCTAGAGAGGTGGACAGTGTGAGCTGCAGAGTGAAAAGTGTCATAAATGAAAGGATGAGGCAGGGGGTTAATCTAATTTTTTTTTATTTTTAGTTACCCAAAAGGATTTCCTAATTTTCAAAGTGTTTTGCAAATATTGATATTCTAAGGCTCAGTGTCAAAGCCTGAGCCAAACAAAGGAAATCCATGGAGCTGGATGCCCAGGGAGAAACCCCAGGACTCCTGCTTTCTCTCAAGGATAAGGAAGTAGAGGCAGGTCTCACCAGATACTCACTAACCCAGTGCCAAGAGCAAGCTGAGAAGTTTTAGTTTAGTGTGGAAAAGAGTCTTGACTTCTCAGACCCCTGAAAGTGGTTCCTTGGACCACTCTGTAAGGACCACTGCTCTGGAGTGGTGTGGCTCAAACTTTAATGTGGCTATAAACCACTTGGGAATCCTGTTAAAATGCAGACTCTGATAGGGAGATCTGATCAAGTAATCTGAAGTGACCAAGATTCTGACAAGTCCCCAGGTGACGCTGCTGCAGATGGCACTTGGACCACACTTTGAGCAGCAAGGCCATAAAGACTGGAGGAAGAAAAGTTTGCCTTTGACTAAAATAACCATAAATTGGGACACCTGGGTGGCTCAGTAGTTGAGCATCTGTCTTTGGCTCAGGTTGTGATCCTGGAGTCCTGGGATCAAGTTCCAATCAGGCTCCCCATGGGGTGCCTGCTTCTCCCTCTGCCTATGTCTCTCTCTCTCTCTGTGCCTCTCAAATAAATAAAATCTTATTAAAAATGACCATAAATTGGATCTTACAAATTGGGGGATATAATTCCAAATAGTGGGAATGGGTGGGAAGGCCATTCTAAGTAGAAGAGATGATGAAGCAAAGATACAGATGTAGGAAAAGGCAAGTCTGGCCAAAGCGTAGAGTTCATAAAACCCTCAGGCTGCCTGCCACGCCAACTCCAAGGCAACAGTAGTCCAGGCAGAGAAGCCACCAGTTGGTCTGGTACCTCTATGCAAGGGGTGTTAGACTTATCCCCACCCATAATTACCATAACAGTATCTTTTGAGCAGCAGTGAGAAGCAAAGAACTCCACAAGACAGTGATAACCTTGCTTTTCCATCATCCATCTCCACTTCAGTTTTCCCCTGAGAATCATCATTTTCCCACTCGCAGTCTCATGGGGCTGACCCAGGAGAAGCCCATGATCTGGGTTCACCCAATCAAAGCACAGCCTCCTTCTGGCCACAGTGATTGGTTCAGGAATGGGCACAGGACCTGAGCAGGTCACTGAGGACTCCCCCTGGTCTTCTGTTAGTTTTCCAGAGACACCATGTGGGGACACCACCTAGAAAGAGATGTCCAAGGAGCCCCAACTCATTGAGTCTTCCAGCCCAGACTTCAAATACAAGAGTGAAGAAGTTTCCAGATGACCCCAGCCCCAGAACTACCTGACTACGATTATCTAAGGAACTCCGAGCAGGAACTGCCTAGCTAAGCCCAGTCAACCCTCATACTCATAAACAAAATAAATGAGTGTTGCCTTAAGCCACTGATTTGGGTGGTTTATTATGCAGCAATAGATAGCCAGAACCAGGTCTTCTTGGCTTACCTATTAATTCCAACAGTAAAAACACCAGGAAATGAATCAAAACCCAGGGCAAGGAAGCCCTTGGCTAAATAACAAATTCTCCAACTGTCTTCACTTTGAATCAACATGTTATTTGTAGGTTTTGTCAACAGGCTCTCACTGTACAGCTGCCTCAGGTAACTGTCATTTTCCTGAGCATCTGCCATGGGGCCAGTCACCCTGTCAGACATTTCAAATGCCATATCATAAGTTGAAACAGAGACATATCATTACCCTATTTACAGACAAGAATACTGAGGTGTAGAGAGATTAACCTCAGCTTGTAAATCATGAGGTCAAGATCTGTACCCAGCTTTCAGACCCAAAGCCCGTCTTCTCCAAATCCCAATGCCCACTGATTTCTTCTCTCCTGCAGTACTTTAAAAATTCCCTATGGTATTTATTTTCCACTGTAAGGCAAGGTTACAAAACCCTTTTCCTGTCCAGCATATCACAGATAATGTCTTATCACATCTCAAAACCCTGAATTTTCCTATTTCCAGACATCTGTATCTCCCACCTTGACCTATGTATGCATAATGTGTCAAGAATGAGAAGCCGTGTGGCACAGGGAAGGAGAGTGGACTTTGTGGTCAGAGGCCCCAGATAAAATCCTGGCTTTGCCACTTGCCAGCTGTGGGACATCCAGCAGTGACTGAACCACACTGTCGGAATCCCCCTCCCTAAAAGAGATGTAAAGAGTGCCACTGCATAGACTTGTCATAGGAGAATCACACCTAATTGTCATAGGAGAATCACACCTAATTGTCTAGGCCACAGTGGGAGCAGAGTGAGTGTTCTATAAAGTTGGGTCATTTCCATTATGATACATTATATCGCCCATTTACTGACATTTTACTGGCTCCCTTGGTTTCATCATCTAGGATTGTAAAATCCTTATAGAATGAGATATTTCTAGTGTTTCTTCAGGGTCCTGAAGCCCATGGTAGAGTATTAGACATGCAGCGGGTGCCTGATAAACATTTGTCAACAGTTTGCCTGGTTTAAATCTCTTATGTTTCAATGACAAGGCCATGGAAGGCCATACTGGCCAACATTGTCCTTTGGTCATATGGATGGTAAATATATGTAAGGAATATTGTGTAGGAGAAGGAGATAGTTGGCAGGCCTTGTATAACTTGCCCAGACCTTAGAAAGCTTGAAACTGGAGCTAAGATACCCAGATTCAAATTCTGACTCAGCCATCGATGAGGAGACTGCATTCAGTGAGTCCCAACTCCTATTACCCTTGGCTTTCTGATCTGTAAAGTGGGCATAACAGTATCTATCAGGTATTGTGGCGAGTAAATGAGACATTTAATGGAAGGCACAGGTTAGCACATATAGGGGCTCCATGAAAGGAAATGATTATCATTAGCTACTATACATTTGGGGATAAAATGCCCGGCTAACTCACTTCACATGGCAGTTTTGTGGACCCAGTGAGGATGGATAGCATGCTGCTTTCCAAGTATTTATAAAGTTCAATGCAAATGAAGTAATTAAAATCCAGAATAAAGTCTAAACCATCCAATATTAATATCTTTTCTGTTTGCACCTGCAAATCAGAATACAGACAATAAAGATGAAACTGCTGGGAAAATTCAGAGAAAGAGTAGCCTCAATGATCCACGGGCCTGGAGCTGGAAAGGGCCTTTAAGAACCTTCACGATCATTTGACTCACCTCATTTTTCTGGGGGCAAAATCAGGCCCAGAGAGTACTGCTCTCGTTGAGAGTACAGAGTATAATAGCCTTGTTGGCATAGCCGAGAAGGGAACTTGACCCAGAGGCCCAGTCCAGTGCCGTTTCACTATTATCCGTCCTTCTGGCCTGCATTGGCTGCATGATGATTCAGGCATCTGCCCTCTGGAATATTCTCCGGCAAACATTGGATGTAACTGAAAAATAAGTAAATAAACACAGAACAATTTTAACACCTGAACATTTCCTCATGCCTGGGAGTTGCAGAAGAAAATGCCTCTGGGATATCTTTCTCTAACTTCCTTTCTCAATAATGGCATAAAAATTGAAATAAGTGCTAAGGAAGCATAATATGTCTTGAAGAAAATATGCTTTTTTTTTTTTTTTTTTTTTTTTACAGGATGCTTCTAAATCCACACCACAAAGGCTCTGAGACGCGAGGTTTAAGTCTGGCTGGGGTTCAACCATGAGGCCAAGTGTCTGGCTTTGATAAACAAAGCTCTTCAACACTGGTAAAAGCTTATCAATGTCAGTATCTGAATTTCTATGTTTTCATGACGCTCTTGATGTTCTAAACATTCTGCATGTAATGCTGGGTTTAAATGTTATATTAATTCCTTGCACATAACGAGGCTGTCTTTTTTCCCTGGTCGCCCAGGCTTGAAGGCTCAGTCACCTCTGACCTGCCTCTGCATTCTGAGCCCTACGTCCATCCGATTCTTGCACGATCATTTTTTCTTTCCATCCCTATGCCACTGTCCTGGAACAGCAGCCCTCCTACCTCAGGCCTACCACAGCCTCTCCAACCCCAGACCCGGCCTGGACATCACCCCTGGATTCACCCACAACAAACGCCCCCTAACTCTGTCACTTCGGGGCTCCCCTTGTCCACTGGCTAAAGTCAAAAAGTCTCAGCCCGGCAGTAGCTCTATCCTTTCATCCCTGCCTTATCTCCCCCATCCCCTGAAAAAATTTTTTTTCATCCCCTGAAATTTTAATTTGCTTGTTTCCTGGTGACTGTGAATGCAGTCACAGAGGCAGACCCTCCTGCCTCTACCTATCAGAACCTCAGTCAACTTTCATTTCCTGGGAACTCCAAGGCCACTTCGTCCAGTGAAGTCTCTGCAGGTCACCCCAGCTAGACATTCCCAGTTCCCTTGTCAGACCTCCCTCCCATAACCTCAGACCGCACCACCACGTTGCTATATCACAGTGCCCCTCCTGGAACACATTTTCTCTTAGGGCGGGGACCAGATTTCATTCTTCACCCCTCCATAACAAAGCATTTTGTCCTCCACATTCTAGATGCTCAACAATGATCTTCTGATCAAATGAAAGGGAAAACCAGCCATAAAAATTCTTACCTCTCTCTCTCTCTCTCTTTCTCTCTTTCTCTCTTTTTAACCCAGTACACCTTAATCCAAGACACCTAGCAGAACCCAGTAGGCTCAAGACTGAATTCCTCAATACTGATTGCTCCCTGGACAACAATTTAAAAGTTCCCTGGCGGGATCCCTGGGTGGCGCAGCGGTTTGGCGCCTGTCTTTGGCCCAGGGCGCGATCCTGGAGACCCAGGATCGAATCCCACGTCGGGCTCCCGGTGCATGGAGCCTGCTTCTCCCTCTGCCTGTGTCTCTGCCTCTCTCTCTCTCTCTGTGTGACTATCATAAATAAATAAAATTTAAAAAAAAAAAAAAAAAAAAAGTAAAAGTTCCCTGGCTGCCCCTGTGCCTCAGTTTCCCTACCTAAGACAACATAACAAAAAACGCTTCTTAACTTACTTCACAAAGCTACTCATTTTCACCTAAAAGGTGGCAATGTCATGTTTGTTTAGCCTCGTGTTTTCTCTCTAAGAGGCTAAGAGCACTGAAACATACAGGATTCTGTTTGGAAGAACAAGACCCAGGGCCCGTTGCTTGGAGTTCACTGCCAGCCCAGGGGAGAGAGACAGGTTCTCTCACCAACCAGAAAGGAAACAGCTGCGGTGACAGATGTTGGTGGTGCTGATTATTCTAGGGATGTTTGCATTCAGATTTCCCAGGCAGTCTTGGTTTTTTGAAGTCACTCTCATTTGATGGGTTTCCCCAGGTCTTGGGGGGTGAAAACAAACCGCGGCCTTATCCCACACATTTCATTTGTTTCCTCTCTCTACTCCACAAGCACACCCGGGACATCCACACGCCACACACACCCTGTCCACCTCCCCGTGACTTCACGTTGCGTTTTGAACATAAATGGCCCCTGGGGGAGAGAGACCTTTTCATTCTTCCTTCAGTCGCTTTGTGTTTTTTTTTTTTTTTGTAGGTGTGTGTGTGTTGGAGGGTTATGGGGTGGGGGTGTCTGGCTAAGCCACATCGGAGGAGGCCAGTTTCTCCAAAAGACGTGCAAACTTCTGATCCCACAGGGGACTTCAACTGAATACCAAAGAGGGGTGTCTTTGTTCCTTCTAAACGGAGTATTTACTTTGAGCTGGTAAAGTGAATTAATGAAAGGAAGTGGTACCTTCAGCTTCTGGGGGAGGGGTGATACGTGAAATCAGGAGGTGTGTGTGTGGGGGGGGGGGGCGGTGGTATTTGCCGCCAGCCCCTGAAACACAGAGAAGAGGGGCAAATGGGGATGGAGGGTGGTGAGGGGGGGTGGCTCCCGTAGGGTTCTCTAAGATAGACTCTGCTAGAAAACAGGCTACTCTTTGCTGGGATTAAAAATTGCCTCATAATACTGTAAGGCCCATGTATATGCAAGCAGTTGGGAGTTATTACGGGCCTAAAATAGGAAACCATTCGCTTGATCTTTTGCTTCAATCCTATTAGGGGCCCCCTGGAGCTCGAGAGAGATACCAGCCTGTCATGTCCCTGTTGCTGTGACGACCCTGTCTTTATAGAACAAGAAAGAGAAATGGTAGTGATTGGCAGACCTTGCTTGCCCCCGTATGTAACACAAAGGGCTACAAAACGAAGAGGAAGTGAGGCCCTTCTCCGAGGCCTGCCGCTTCTTAACCCTACAGCACCGTCCACCTGGCCCGAGGGCCCCACCGCCGCCGCCCCGAGGGCGCCGATGCCCAACCGCCGCTAATCACTTTTTTGTTTAATTATGGCTAATGCCACTGAAAGAGAAAAACTAAGAGCAAGTGAAACATCGGCTTCTGGAGGGGAAAAAAAAAATGTGCGCGGGGGTCTGCGGGCGGGGAAGGGGGCCACGGGCCGCGGGCTCCGCCCCGCCGCCGTCCACGCGGCTCCGCTCCCCGACCCCGACCCCGATCCCCGACCCCGACCCCGCTCCAGGGGGCACGAGCGCAGGACGCGGCTCAGTCCGCGCGCGCTTTCTCGGCCGTCGGCGCGGGAGCCGGGAGACGCGGCCCGGAGGGGGGATGGGCGGGGGATGGGATGGGGATGGGGATGGGGATGGGGATGGGGCGCTCGCGGGGGCCCGGGGCCGGGGAGGGGCCGCGGACGAGGGAGCGCCCAGTGGCCCCAGACGCGGCGGCTTCGGGCCTCGGCCCTGCCCGGGCCCCGGGGCCGTGACCCTGCGGGGCGCAGCCGAGGGCCGCGCTGGGTGTCAGCCCGCCCGGAGCTGCCGGTGGTTCCAGCGCCAGGCGCTCGCCGGGGCTCCCGGGCTCCGAGGGGCCGGCTCGGGCCAGGACCGCTCGCCGGGGGGGCGGGGGGGAGGGGGAGGGGGAGGGGGAGGTGGGGGCGGGGGGGGGAGGGGGAGGTGGGGGCGGGGGGGGAGGGGGAGGGGGAGGTGGGGGCGGGGCAGGGGGGGAAGGGCAGAAAGAAAAGTTTCTTTCGGGGGAAGCAGTGACCTAGGAAAGGGAGATCCGCGCCGTAGTCCGTGGTCGGGCCGAAAGGAAACGCCGTGTCCGAGCCCGACACCGACAGCGCCGCGCGCCCCGCGCCCCGCGCCGGGGAACCCGCATCTGCCCCGCGCCCCGCGCCCCGCGCCCCGCGCCCCGCGCCGCTCCGACGCCTGCAGGCCCCGGCAGGGCGCGGTCGTCCGCGAAGGAGACTTTGGTCCATTGCGCGCCCCTCTGCCCGCGCGAGGCTGTGCGGGGCGCGCCAGGCAAAGCGGGCGCAGGAGGGGGACCTGGCAGGTGAGCCCGAGACCGGCCCGCCCCGGCCCCCCCCCCGTGGCCCCGGCCCCGCCCCCCGGCCCCGGCCCCGGCCCCGGCCCCGAACACGCCGCCCGCGCGAAGACCCCACGGCGAGGTGCGGAGGCCTGGGGCGAGGCTCGCCCGTCGCCCCGGCTCAGCGTCGTGGGTTCTTTTCCCGCCAGGAGTAATAAAGGGAAATATTTTAACTGCGACCTACAAGCTTGCTTCCCCCCCCCCCACCCCCTTTTTTTTTTTTTTTCTTTTCTTTTTTTTCCAAGAAAACAAGATCAAGAAAAACTAATTATAAGGCACGGCACCGAAGTTAAATGAAAATGTAATCCGGCAATGCGGAGAGCAGATTAATTTTTTAAAAGCTAGATTTTAGTTAGAAAAAAAAAAATATATATATATATATATACATTGTTCTCTCTGGTAACATTTGTTAATAAAACTGTGCTCGATTTCGGGCTGAAAAATCAGTGCTAACCCAGAACTCTGAGGTCACTCTCTGGGTGCGTTGTCTTCAGAAATTGTAATTTGAAAATGTTCAAAATGTTCAAGCCGCCTTTTGGGTCTTTGTTTTGATTTCTAAATAGAAAGGTTTGGGGGGTTTTTGTTTTGTTTGTTTTTATTCAAAAAATACTCCCTCTCTGTCTAGACCCGAGTGGTCTTGGAAACTGGGAGGATCTAGAAAAGGATTTTTGGAAACTGACTCAATTGATACGTTATTGCAATAATAAGTAATTAAAAAAAAAAAAAAAAACTTTCTCCCTCTCAGGTGGACGTTACATCTCTAACGATGCTCTTGGCTATTGGAAAAGTGGGCACACAGATAAGTTGCTCTAAACTAGGGCTTGCTTTCAGCGCTAGCCTCACACCAAATAAAGAAGGTTTTGTAATTTTGGCTGTTAATGGTGGGGTTTTGTTTTCTTTTTTCTTTTGGTTTGTTTTTTAAACACTCTTGTTGGGTCTCCTGCATCTTATATTATCTTCCTAAAGGAAAGTTTGTCATTTCAAAAATGCCTCAAGCTGGCACACAAAAGGAAAATCACAGTGCTTCATCCTAAAGATATTTTTAAATTTCCAAACATTAAACTACAATAATAAATATTTTTTAAAATGGAATGCAATGTACGTCTGATTAACTGCTTCTTCCCTGTTCGTTAGAATCTCCAACAAGGCCATTTCCTTAGTGTAGCGTTTGTCGCCATTACAAACCCCACCTTGTTAATTTTCTTACACGGAGAAAAAACTATCTTCCTCGAATCTTCATCCTTTTCCTGTTTTGTTTTGTTTGTTATCTTGACCTACCACATCAACTGAGTCCAGCAGGAAGGACCTGACAGATGTTGCATGACACGAAGGGGAATTATTATTTGGGTTTTTTAAGATGAGATCTTCAGTCTAATTTATTTTTAAAAATGGGAGGGTTTTTGTCTGTTTGGATTGTTTGTGGGTTTTGTTTTGTTTTGTTTTGTTTTACTGTACTTGCTCAAAACAGGGCTCAAGAAAAGAAAGCCACGTCCTCTTGTACTGTATCGGCAGTGAATTTGCACCACCTTCTGGTAGGTTTGAGAATGACGAAAATACCGATGCTTCATAAAAGAATTTTTTTTTTTTCACGTGGCTTCTATGAACATTGTCCTATTTGTATCTAAACCCAGAGCACCAGTGAGCTTCTCTAAGAACTCACAGCAGATTTCCTACAGCCTGATTTTATGAAAATTCTTTGAACCCGGAAACCTTTTTTTTTCTCTTTTTTTGAAATCGTATCCCTGAAAGAGCTTGGAAAGTCCCTAACTGGTCCGTGTGTGTTAATTTACTGAAATGCCTGGCAAGAAAGTAAGGAATGGCTATAGAATAGTCCTGTTCTATTTTGGCTTTCCTCTGTAGAGTGCTTGAAAACAAATCAGAGGCTCTAACTGTAGCAGCAGAGAAACAAACGCTTCTCTTTCTTGGGTTCATAAGACCCTCATTACCCACAATTAATCATAATGACACGCTGTATTCAGGCTTCTTGCTGGGGTCTGGCGAGGAGCACACAGATGTGGCTTTCTGTAGATTTCAATCCTTTCTGCAATATGGATTTCAGGATACAGAGCTCATTAGTACACATTACCAGCTCCCTGGGTTTGCTGTTTCTCTCAAAAGTGCTGGTCAGCACTAGGGTGCCGAGGGCCTTCATGGCCTTCAAATACAGAGCATTTTTTATGGCTTTCCTGCCTGGTGATATAGACCACAGAGTCCAAAGGTTGATCTTTTCCCTCAAAGCCAAGCTAGATTTTTACAAATAGAATGTCCAACGCTATGCATATGCATAAATGTGTGGGATAGATCTATCTTCTTATATGAAGGCCTCTTATTCAAGGAGAAAATTAACTTGATGATGTACTTTCAAAACTGTGTAGAAAATTAAGATCATGTTCCAGTAAAGAGCCCAAATGTTTTGCCTGCACAATCAAACTCATAGAGAGAAAGATGTGCAATTGGGTGAAATTAGTGGAATCATTTGTTGAATTATTCATCTTATGTTAACTGACAAGCATTTACTTAGCCCCTGATGTGTGCCAGGTCTGTGAAGCTGAAACCCACAGGCTGGCTGCCATGGGCTGGTTGGTTGTGCAGCAGGTAAAATGGTCTTCACCTGAGTTAGCAGGGGCTCTCCAGCAGAACTGTGTTCAGGGCATCTACCCAGACAAGGCTGTTGGGTAATTTGTATAATGTTAAGACAACCCCATCAAGGAAGACCAACAAAATTATTTTCTCATCAGCATAACTTAAGCTCTTTATTACAAACTTAAGATCGTGAGAAAAGCATATGGAGAACACTATAAACTTTCTTGAGGGATATTCCAAAATAAGATCATCGTTGGGAAAATCATTTGTGAAAAAGGTTAAGTCAACACACGCCTTAACCAAAAATAAATTTCATGTCACCAAAGATTTACAGCCAAGAATTAAAATTGGAAAAATAAAATGAGCAAAAGACAAATAGGCATCTCAGTAGAGAAAAGACATAGCTAATAAATATAAGAACAAACCAGGGACATGCAAAGCCAAGACATAATGAGATGGCATTTTATGTCTAATGCCCATACTGATACTATTTTTACAGATAACAGAATAACAGTCAACTGGGGGGAAAAAAGTCTAGCAATACCAAGTGTTAGAGAGGATATGGTTCCACAAGATCTCTTAAACAATGTTTCTGGAAGGAAAAGATGTATAACCACCTTGGAAAAGAACTTGGCACATATTATATAACTCAGCAATTCTACTCCCAGGTGCATACGCAACAGAAACCTTTTCACCTGAAGCCCAGGAAAAGACATGTGAAAGTGTGCTTGGAACAGTCCTAGGCGTAATAGTGAACTAAAGGTTCATAAATGGGGGCATGTATGGAAAACACAGTAGCATATGGATACAACTGACTATATGCCTCGGTTAAGGTAAAATGAGACAGGTGTACTGATCAATCTGAGCAATATAAGAGGATAAACACAGAATCTGGATGGTTTCTTGAGTAAAAAGAGGGAGGAGGACAGGGTGGTGCAGAACACATAAAAGATATGTAAATTGGGCAGCTCTGGTGGCTCAGCAGTTTGGTGCTGCCTTCAGCCCAGGGCCTGATCCTGGAGACCCAGGATCGAGTCCCACGTCGGGCTCCCTGTGTGGAGCCTGCTTCTCCCTCTGCTTTTGTTTCTACCTTTGTGCGTGTGCGTGTGTGTGTGTGTGTGTGTGTGTGTGTGTCTCATGAATAAATAAATAAAATCTTTACCAAAAAAAAAGAATGCAAATTACTTCAAGACTTTAAGTTACTGGGTGGTGGGTTCATGGGTGCTTATCACATTCTTAAAATCAAGGCAATAAATGCATGTAAGAGGACCATGCATGTACCAATGATAACATGTCATGAATAAGCAATTCTCTGCCCCTAAGATTCAACAAAAATCAAATAAAACATAAAATAAGGTGTTTGTACCATTTTCTTGTGACAAAGGTTCTTACAGACATATCCTCAATAGCAGAAACCGTAAAGAAATTACTTGTAAATACGTCTACCTAAAACTTGGCAAATTTTTCGTACCAAGAAACATACTTTAAAGGATTAAATCTAAACAAGTTAATAAAAACATTTTCACCACATGTGAGTTAATAACCATACGACATTAATTTTAAAATTCCTTCAAAGCAAGAGAGACTTTCTAAAGATGGGAGGCAATTGGCTTCCTCCTATCGGTGGGTATGAATCCCTGTGTCACTCAGAATTCCAATCATGGCATAATCATAACGGCAGCTACCATTTATCAAGACGTTATTATGTGCCAAGCACTCTTCCAAGGGCTTTCCATGTGTTTAATCGCTACAACAACCCCAGAAGGTAGAGACTATTATTATACACATTTTTCAAATGAAAAACTTTTGAAATCTGTATCAAAATGTGCTTCTTATACCACATTGGCAATTCCTCATGCCTAAACTGCTCAAGATAAATACAAAAGTGACTGACATCTTTTAAAATGTTTCTTTCTGTTCCCATCTTGAATGCTCACATAACTTCAATGCTTCCAATACTGCATCTTTCTATACTTTGGATGCAAAGAGGTCCAGAAAGGGTGAAAAAATATACAGCCTTTGACCAGTAATTCCATTTCCAGGGATATATTGTAAGAAAATGAGTAAGGATATGTGCCAAATTTTAGCTACAAGGGCATTCATACCAGTGCTTTCTGAAATAAGAAAATTATAATAACCTCCATGTAAGGCACTAAGAAATTGGCTGAATAAATTGCAATACATTCACAGGATGCCATAGTCTGCAGTCCTTTTTTTTTTAACTTATCAAATTGTGTTTTTAATTAAACTTTTTATTTTGAGAGAATTGTGGATTCATGAGCAGTTGTAAAGACTAATTCGGAGAGAGTTCCTATACCCTTTACCCAGTCTCCCTCAATGGTAACATCTTGCAAAACTACAGAATATGGCAAGATACAGAATGTTTCCACCATTTCCACAAAAGCATCTCATGTTGCCTTTTAAAGCCACACCTACTACCCTCCCACTGCCTTCCCCTCCTTAAGTCTTTGGCACCCACTCATCTCTTTCTACATTTCTATAATTTTGTCATTTCAAGAATGTTATGTGAATGTGATTATACAGTATATAGCCTTTGAGGGTTGGCTTTTTTCACCCATTTTAATTCTCTGGAGACTCATCCAGATTGTTGCATGAATCAATAGTTTGCTCCTTTTGATTCCTGACTAGTATTCCATGGTGCAGAAGTATCAAAGTTTAACCATTCACTCACTGAAGAACAGCTGGGTTGTAGCCCTTTTGGGGCTATTACAAGTAAAGCTGTTATAATCATTCCTCTACAGGATTTTGTGTGAACATATAGGTCTTCATTTCTCTGAGACAAATGCCCAGGAGTGCATTATTAGGTTGTACGGTAGTTGCATGTTTATTTATTTAAGAACTCCCAAACTGTTTTCCAGAGTGGCTGTATCATTTTATACTCTCACCAGCAAATACACGAAAGATCCATTTTTCTCTGCATCATTGCCAGAACTTGATATTGTCATTAATTTTTATTTTAGGAAAATAAAAAATATTTTAAAGATTTTATTTATGAGAGAAAGAGAGAGAGAGAGAGAGAGAGAGAGAAGGGCAAGCAGAGGGAGAAGCAGGCTCCATGCAGGGAGCCTGATGTGGGACTCGATCCCAGGACTACAGGATCATGCTCTGAGCCAAAGGCAGGTTCTAAACTGCTGAGCCACCTGGGAATCCCCAAAAAATCTATTTTATTTTTATTTTATTTCTATTCTGATAGAAATGTAGTGATATGTCATTATAGTTTCAATTTATATTTTCTAATGACTAATTTACATGCTGAATATATATATATATTGAAAAACTGAAAAATTACAGAGTTCCCATATATCCCCTACCTCCTTACATGTATAGTTTCCCTCACTATCCACATCCCACACCAGAACGATATATGTTATAATCTGTGAACCTACATTGACACATCATCACTCAAAGTCCACAGTTTATTTCCATATTGCACATTCTATGGGTTTTGAAAAATATATAATGACATGTGTCGACCATTACATTATTGTACTGAATAGTTTTAGTGCCCTAAAAATCTTCTTTGCTCTATTTCTGTCTTTCTCCCCACTAAGCCCTGGAAAACACTCATCTTTATTACTGTTTCCAGAGTTTTGCCTATTCCAGAAAGTTAAGTAGTTGGAATCATAAAGTGTACAGCCTTTTCAGATTGGCTTCATTTACTTATTAACATGAATTTAAGTTTCTTTCGTGTCTTTTCATGATTTAGTAGCTCTTTATATTTAGAATAATATTATATTGTCTAGATGCATACACTTTATTTATTCATTCCCCTACAGAAAGGTATCCTGTTTGCTTTCAAATTTTAGCAATTATAAATAAATCTGCGTATTGTCAGTGTTCTGGATTTTAGTCATTCTAATAGGTGTGTGGAGGTATCTCATTTTAATTTGCATTTCTCTAATGATAGAGGATGTTAAACATCTTTTCATACGCTTATTTGCTATCTGTATATTTTCTTTGATGAGATATCTAGTTGAGTCCTTTGTCCTGAGTCTAACTAGATTGTTTGTTTTTTTTTTTTTTTACCGTTGAGTTTTAAGAGTACTTTATATATTCTACACACTAGTCCTTTGCTGGATATGCGGTTTGCCAATATTTTCTCTCAGTCTATAGCTTGTCTTTTCATCCTCTTAATAGGGTATTTTCAAAAAGTTTTTAATTTTGATGAAGTATAATTTATCTATTTTCTTCTCTTCTGTATCATGCTTTTGGAGTCAAGTTTAAGAAACCTTTAAATTTTTGTATAAGGTGTGAGATTTAAGTCAAAGATATTTTGTGCCAACTGTCCCACCACTATTTGTTGAAATGGCTACTCTACTTCCATTGAATTGCTTTTGCACCTTTTTCAAATATCAACTCAGTATATTTATCTGGGTCTATTTCTGTGTTCTTTATTCTGTTCTATTGATCAGTGTCTACTCCTCTGCCAATACTGCAGTTTTGATTTCTGAAACTCTGTAATAAGTCTTGAAATTAGGTTGGACTCATTTCTCTCAACTTCTTTTTTTAAACGGCTTTAGCTATTCTAGTTCTTATGTCTTTCCACTTAAATTTTAGAATTATCTGGACTATAACTACAAAAAATATTTGCTGAGATTTTATAGGAATTACATCAAACCTGTATATCAATTTGGGGAGAACTGGCATCTTTACTATGTTGAGTCTTCCAATCCATGAACATAGTATATCTCTCCATTTTTTTTCAGATTTTCTTTAACTTCTTTCATTATGATTGTGTAGTTTTCAGTATGTAAGTCATGTACATGTTCTGTTAGAGTTACACCTATTTTTGAGTGATTGTATATTTTTAATTTCAGTTTCCACATGTTTATTGTTAATATACAGAAGTTGATTTCTGTGTATTCATTTTTGTGTCCTGCGGCTTGATGAACTTACTTATTCATTCTAAAAGGTTTTTTTTAGGTTCTGTTTTATATTTCTTGAGATTCTCTTTATAAACAATCATGTCACCTGCAAATAAGGACAGTTATTTCTTCCTTTCTAATCTGTATGCCTTTTTTCCTTTTCTTGCTTCTTTGACCTAGCTAGAACTTCCAGCACTATCTTGATAAGAGTGGTAAAAGTTATGTCCTTATCTTTTTCATGATATTAGAGGGTAAGTAGTAAGTCCTTCATGACTGTGATATTAGTTATAGGTTTTTTTTTTAAATAAGTGCTCTTTATTAAGTTGAAGAATGTTCTTTTTTTACTTTCCTAAGAGTTTTACCATAAATTGGTTGAATTTTGTCAAATGCTTTTCTCCACTAGTTGATATGATCATGTCTTCTTTACCCTATTAATGTGGTGGATTACACTGATTGAATTTTGAATGTTGAATCAATCTTGCATCCCTCAAAGACAACTTGACCATGATGTATAATTTTTTAAAATGTATTGCTGAATTCTGTTTGCCAATATTTTGTCAAGGATTTTGCACCTTTATTCATTAGGTGTATTGGTCTGTTGTTTTCTTTTTTTATGATGTGTTTGTCTGGTTTTGATATTAAGGTAATATTAACTTCATAAAATAAATTAGAAGTGTTTTCTATTTTCTGGAAGAGAATATGTAAAAGGTGGTAGTAATTATTCTTTAAATATTTTGTAGG
This sequence comes from Vulpes vulpes, assembly GCF_048418805.1. Lineage (NCBI taxonomy): Eukaryota > Metazoa > Chordata > Mammalia > Carnivora > Canidae > Vulpes > Vulpes vulpes. The sequence continues at coordinate 11,799,503 of NC_132784.1, forward strand.
GATCCCTGGGTGGCGCAGCGGTTTGGCGCCTGCCTTTGGCCCAGGGCGCGATCCTGGAGACCCGGGATCGAATCCCATATCAGGCTCCCGGTGCATGGAGCCTGCTTCTCCCTCCGCCTGTGTCTCTGCCTCTCTCTCTCTCTCTCTGTGACTATCATAAATAAATAAAAATTTAAAAAATAAATAAATAAATAAATAAATAAATAAATAAATAAATAAATATTTTGTAAAATTCTGCAGCAAAACAATGGGCCTGGAGATTTCTTTTTGAAGTTTTTAAATTATGAATTCAATTTCCATAATAGTTACAAGGCTATTCAAATTATCTATCTCATAAGGATGCTTGTGATAGTTTGTATTTTTTGAAAAAGTTATCCATTTAACCTAAGTTATCACATTTATGTATGTAGAGCTGTTCATAGTATTCTCTTATTTTCCTTTGGATGTCTGTAGGATGCAGGATAGTGATATTTCCTGATTCCTTCTTAATATTGGTAATTTGTGCCCTCTTTTTTTTGGTTACAGGTTTGCCAATTTTATTGATCTTTTCAAAGAATCAACTCTTTGTTTCATTTTCTCTATTTTCCTGTTTTCTATTTCACTGATTTCTGTTCTTACCCTTATTATCACCTTCCTTCTGTTTGCTTTGGATTTAGTTTTCTTCTTTTTTTCAGTTTTGCACATCTTTAAGTTCTCGAGGTGAGTGCTTATATATTGAGACTTTTCTTCTTCTCTAGTGAATGCACTCAGTCATATAAATTTACCTTTCATTGCTGACTTACCTGCATTCTACAAATTTTGATATGCTACATTCTCATCTCAATTCTATTATTTGTATTTACAGATTATTTGAAATTGTGTTGTTTAGTTTCCAAGTGCCTGGATATTTTCCTGCTATTTTTATGTTATTAATGTCTGCTTTAATTCCATTGTGATCAAAGAACACACTTTGTAAGATTTCAACTGTTTTAAGTTTGTGGAGGTTTGTTTTATGGCCTAAAGTATGATCTACTTTGGCATTTGTTCTATGGGCAGTTGAAAGAATGTATATTCTGCTATTGTTGAATGGAATGCTTTATAAATGCTGATTTGATTCTATTCATTGATGATGTGTTTGAGTCTTCTATATCCTGGCCAATTCTGTGTCTAGTTGTTTTATCAATTCTTGAGATAAGGGTGTTGAAATCTCTACCTATAATTGTGGATTTGTCTATTTCTCCTTTCATTTCCATCAGTTTGGGCTTCACACATTTTTCAGCTCTGTTGTTTGTTGCATATCCATTTAGAATTGTTATATCTTCTTGCTAAATTCACTTTTTCATCATTATCTAATGTCTCTCTATGACTGGCAATTTTCTTCATTCTGAAGTATATTTTACCTACTTTGTCTAATATTTATATAACCCTTCTGCTTTGATTAATGTTTGTATTATATATTTTTTTCAAACTTTTTACTTTCAACCTGCCTATGTCATTATATTTGAAGTGGGGTTTGGGGTTTTTTTAGACAGCAGATATGTGGGTCATACTTTTCAATCTGTCAGTTGTTGCTTTTAATTGGTGTTTTCAGACTATTTACATTAAGTTTATATACTGATATTCTCGTGCTGAAATCTAGCATTTTAATTTTTTGTTTTCTGCTTGTTCTTTCATTTCTATTTCTTTTTTCTGCCTTTTTGTGGGTTACATGAACATTTTCTAGATTTCCATTTCTATTTACCTATAATATAGACCTTTTTTTTTTAAAGATTTTATTTGTTCATGAGAGACACATAGAGAGAGAGAGAGGCAGAGATACAGGCAGAGGGAGAAGCAGGCTCCATGCAGGGAGCCTGACGTGGGACTTGATCCTGGGTCTCCAGGATCAGGCCCTGGGCTGAAGGCAGCGCTAAACTGCTGAGCTACCCGGGCTGCCCTAGTATAGGCCTTTAAATGTACTCTTTGTATAGGTTTTGTCTGGTTGCTGTAGGTATCACATCATATATATAACTTACCACAGTCTACTGGTGATGACATTTTACCAATTTCAGTGAAATACAGAAATCTCATCTCCATTTAATCTCTTTACCCTCCCTCATTTATAATTGCCTTACCTTAAATATTTCTCCTACATATATTTAGAATCACATCAAATAGTGTTATAATTTTTGTTTCAACCATCAAACACAATTTAGAAAGCTCAAGAGAAGAAAAGTCTATGAAATTTGCATGTATTTTTGTTTACTGTATTCTTTCCTTACTGAGACTCCAGTATTCCCTTCTTTACCTTTCCCTTCCTCTGTGGACCATTTCCTTTAGCCATTCTCTTAAGGTAGGTTAGCTGGCAACAAGTTCACTTAGCCTTTCTTCATCTCAGAATGTCTTGATTTTCCTTTATTCTTGAAAGATATTTTCGCTGGGTTCACAGTTCCCTTCTTTCACACCTGAAAAATATTGTGCCACTTCTTTCCGACTTGTATGGCTTCTGATAAGAAATCAGCTGCCACTGTAATTATTTTCCCCTTATAGGCAAGATGCCATTTTTTCCTGGCTGCTTTCAATACTTTTTCTTTTAGTTTTAGAAGCTTAATTATAATTTGTCTTGCCATAGATTTCTTGGATTTATTCTGTTTGGGATTCACTAAGCTTCTTGGATCTGTTGGTTTGGGTTTCTTGCCAATTTGGAGAGTTTCAGCCATTGTTTCTTCAAGTACTTTTCCTCCTCTCCTTCTAGGAGTTCAATGACACAAATGTTAGATCTTTTGTTACATTCTTGGGGTCTCTGAGATTATTTTTTAAGTCTCTTTTTCCGCTATTCAGATTTGGTAATCCCCATTCTTTCTTTCAGCTTATGGATACTTTCCTCTGTCCTCTCCCTTCTGCTATTGAACCCATCCACTGAGCTTCCTATTTTGGTTACTGTATTTTTTAGTTCCAACATGCTCTTTTGGTTTTTATTCATATCTTTTTTTTTTTTTTTTTACTGTTTCAATGCTTTATTAACACCTGGAAACAAACCCAATAAACTGGAGGTGATGACATCCCAGAAGCCCAAGAGGCAAGGGAAATAGGTTTGCATTTTGGGTTTTGTGTATCTTTTATTAAATGCATATCTTTTATTAAATGCATCTTAGCAAAAGTAGATTAAAAAAGAAAGGGTCAAAGCCCCAGATGTCAGCAGGTAGGAAGAGCAGACTCAGGGAGGCAGCCTCCCCCTCACCCCCACCTTCTAGGGAAGAGCTCAAAGGAGCTGCTGTTGCACCTTCACACACAGGCCTGAAGGCTGAACCAGCACCCAGGTTCCTGGCCTGAAGCCTCCCTGCAGGAATGCTTTGGTTGCCTAAGTACCCCCTTTGCTCCACAACTTAATATTCATATCTTCTATTTATTTGTTGACACTTTCTATTTCTTTTGTGAGGTTTTTCTATTTCAGTGGTTTCCAACATTGTCAGAACTGCTCATTGAGGCATTTTTTTAAAGGGAGATATTATTTTTTAAAGATTTTATTTATTTATTCATGAGAGACAGAGAGAGAGAGAGAGAGGCAGAGACACATGCAGAGGGAGAAGCAGGCTCCATGCAGGGAGCCAATGTGGGACTCAATCCCAGGTCTCCAGGATCGTGCCCTGGGCTGAAGGCAGCACTAAATCACTGAGCCACCTGGGCTGCCCTCATTGAGGCATTTTTATCATGATGACTTTGAAATCTTTGTCATATAATCTTTTTTTTTAAGATTTTATTTATTTATTCATGATAGAGAGAGAGAGGCAGAGACACAGGCAGAGGGAGAAGCAGGCTCCATGCCTGGAGCCCAACACAGGACTCGATCCTGGGACTCCAGGATCGCACCCTGGTCCAAAGGCAGGCACTAAACCACTGAGCCACCCAGGGATCCCCTGTCATATAGTCTTAATATCTCTGCCATTTTGGTGTTTGTATCTATTGATGTTATTTCCATTCATTTTGAGATCTTCCTTGTTCATGGTATGACAAGTGATTTTCTGTTGAAAACAACATTTTTGCATAAATCTCTAGGTCTTATTTAGATCTTCTATTTTAGTTAGCTTTCTTTGACATCACTCCAAGAGGAAGAGAATGGACACTACCTCATAATTCCCAGTGATGGTAGAAGTTCAGGTTCCCCACCAGGCCTCTATTTAATACCAACAGGAACAGAGTACTCTTCCTTACCGCTGGACAGGGTAAGAGTTCTGGCTCTCCACATAGTCTCCACTATTATTATGGTGGAGGAAGCCTTATCACTGCCGGGTGCTGGGCAAAGTTCTGATTTTCTAAGCCTCCTCTGATACCATACTAGTGAGGAGGAGGAGAAGTGTCTCATTATTGTCAAGTGGTTGTGGAAGTCCAGGCTTCCCATGTGGTCTCCACCAACACTGTGTTGTTGGGTTTGGGAAGAACTTTTTACCAGCTGGTAGAGATGAAAGTCCTGGCTTCCTCTTTGGCCTTCTCTGAAACCACTCCAGTATTTTTTGTGTTGGGGTGCCTCATTACGGCCTTGTGAATCTAGGCTCCCCACCTAGTCTTTCCATGCATGAGTGGTGTAGGAACAAAATTTTTTTCTGTAGTGTTCAGTTGGAATAGAATGTTTATTGTATGAAGGTTTTCTATCTTCCGAGGCTGCCTCTTCTCTAGTCCTTTGGCTAGAGAGAGCAGTCTTTGACTGTTTTTTGTTTTTTTTGTCTGTCCCCATTGGTGTTTTCAGGTTGCTAGCTTCTCCAGTTCCAATTCTGGGATATATGAGGCAAAACAACATGCAGGAAACTCATCACTGAGTTGTCCTTTGGGTCCCAAAGTTCTTGATCTGATTTGTCTTTTTCTTTCTACCTTCCAATCTTCTTATATATGGTATATACATAATGTTCAGGGGTTTTAGTTGTATTTAGGGATGGAACAGGGAAGAATTCCTTTATTCCATCTTCCCAGAAGTAGAAGGACTACTCCTACTTCTTTTAAATGACGTAGATATGTAATTCATGATGGAAATTTCCTTGCAATATGTTTTTTAGTCAATTTAAAAACTGTAAAACACTATATTTTTGCAAGAATATTTACACAAAAGTCTAGAAGAGCCTCTAGAGGTGGTATCAGTGATTAATCTGCAGATGTGGAAATCATCACTAATTTTATTTTTATTTATCAGTATTTTCTGATTATTTTTAAAGATTTTATTTATTTATTCATGAGAGACACACAGAGAGCGGCAGAGACATAGGCAGAGGGAGAAGCAGGATCCCAGCAGGGAGCCTGATGCGGGCCTCGATCCCATGACCTGGGATCATGCCCTGAGCCAAAGGCAGACACTCAACCGCTGAGCCACCCAAGCAACCCAGTATTTTCTGACTTTTGACATAAAAATACCTAAATAGATTTATAAAACATTTCAAAGTATGACTAAGAATTTTAAGGGATTTGAATATCTTAGGAATAATAATTATACAATAATAATATTAGTATGAATACATAAAATAATATTATTCCTAAGATATTCAAATCCCTTAATAATTATATTACTTGTGCAGCAACTATTTTGTGTCAGACAAAAGCCTGGGTACTTTACAGGTACTAATCTGACTTCTATGAGTTAGGCTTTACCTGTTCCCATTTTATAGGTGGGGAGAGAAGTTCAGAGAGGTTCAATCACTTGACTGTTTACAACACTAGTAAGAGTGAGGTTGCTAACTCAGGCTTAACTGGCTTTCTGCTTCCTCCCAACAATCACTAACATATTTGTAATGCTTTATGGTTTACAAAGCACTTTTCACATGTGTTCACATTTAGTCTTCTCAATAACCCCACAGCAAAGTTGAAAAGGGCACTGAAACTTTACTTTGAAAGATTTGGTTTTACTCTATGCCTTCAGTGAGATGTGAGATGTGACAAAATGAGAATTTGAACCAGATGATGTCTCTCCAACTTATTTTGTCCAAGTCTCCTTTGGGAATGTCCCCTGGAATCTTCCCATCCAAAAGCCTACCCACAGGGACGTGGACAACCTGTGGCCATGGAGCTTCCTCCTGTGAAAAAGTGAGCTCAACAGGTGGATGCAGTAAACATCCCCCAAGGGCCATGGGATAGCAAAGTTTCTAGAAGGAAGGGAGAGGTTTGGGCCCCTCCTAATTTTGAGTTAAAACACACCATTCATGCTTCAGATTCAGCCATGAGCCCCTTTGATCTTAATGTTTCCCTACCCCAATTTCCAGGAACTCTGGAATTTCAGAGAAATTCTGCAGCAACTCTACAAGAAAGAGGTGGAATAAGTAGGTACATCTCTGAATGTAATCAAGTTGTTCTGCATTCTCCCACTTCCTTTTCTTTATTTCTTTTTTTCTCCCCCATTTACCTTTTTCTCCCCTTCTTCTTTACTGATTAGGCCCAGGCTGGCTTTTGACTGTCTGGTGTCCTCTCTCTACTCTCCTCCCTACTCCACCTCAGAACCCAGGAAAGACTTCTTTCCCTTCCCAAATTTGTCTTCTTACAGATCATTTGGTCTTCATACTTGTTTTGTTTGGCTTACACGGTGTTACATAGTTGGGTTTTAGCTGGCTAATTTCATGTAAATTAATTGACAGCACTTGAAAATCAGAAGACATCATAGAGGGCGACTGGGTGGTTGAGCAGCGGTAACGCATCTGCCTTCAGGCTCAGGGCATGATCCTGGAGTCCTGGGATCAAGTCCCACATCAGGGTCCCCGCAGGAGGCCTGCTTCTCCCTCTGCCTATGTCTCTGCCTCTCTCACTCTCAGTGTGTCTCTCATGAATAAATAAATAAAATCTTAAAAAAAAAAAAAGACTTCATAGAACTCAGTTGATGATCCTCTTAAAAAGTTGGAAAATCTGGCAATATCACCACACTGTTCCATGGCACCAAGAGGCTAGAGCTGAGTAGTACCCACCCCCTTTAATGGGGCACATTCTCTCTAGTTTATAACTAGTTACAGTTCACTGATTACATTACCTACCAAATGGCATGCTTTTTGTGTACTGCTGTAAATTACTCTCCCTCTATTCCCTGCCTCTATAAAACACCATTGCTCTTTCAGACCAATCCCAGGTCTTCGAAGGAAGCAATCTAAGTAAACTTCTGGACACTACAGTAACATGCTACTGTAGTGTACATCAGTAGCATGTGCATCACCTGGGGGCTTGCTGTAAACATAGAGTCTCAAGTTCCACCCCTGACTTACTGAAATAAACTCTGCAATTTCAACAAGATCCCTGGATCATTTGTATGCATATTAAAGTTTAAGATGTGCTGCTATAGATTAATTATCTCATGAAGCTCTTTGCCCTTCATCTCACTCAGGAGTAGATACATTTTAAAATAGAAAGCTTTATAAAATTAATCAGTAAGATTTTAATGTGGATAAAGACTGAAAGAATTTCATGGATTTTAAGGAAAATATTTTCAGATGCACCACCTTTTAGATCTGGAAGATCTAAATCCTAAAATTAGACCTGGAAACCCTTTAATAATATATAGTCCAGCTCTTATTTTGTAGGTAAAAACTTGGAAGTTCAGAGAAGGGAATTATTTTGTCCACAGTCCAAAACTAGTGGTATAGTTAAGAGGAAAAGACAGAGGAAGCTTCCTCATAATGTTGCCAGAGGAAGACGAATGTTACAGTCTTTGGATTACTGATCTCATATTATGTTGCAGGATTTCCAAGCAGCTTGTTTTTACTTCTGGCCCTGCTTCACCTAGAGCAGTGGTTCTCAACCTGAGTGTGTGGAAGAATCACCTGGAGGGCATGGTGAACAGATTGCTAGACCTTGTGTGCATGACGTGGACACCTCAGCCCTCACATCGAATTCCTTCAGCCCCTTCCATAAACACCTCAGCTAGCTCAGGCCTAAGGGTATGCATCTGAGTGATACAGTCTTCCCTTGGGAGGATGATCTAGAAAAGAAAATCATGTAGGTCATGAATGAAGGCTTGGAGCCAATCAAGAGGGACTCTCAGGGTCCCAGCAGTCAGAATATGTTCAAGAAGGTAGAGGGTATGGTCTCCCCATAAGCACTACCCTTTGACTCTCCAAGATTCTTTACCTTATTGGGAGGTAGAGAGGACAGGCAGAAGGCCAGATCAGGGTCTCTAAGTTTTGTTACTCAAAATGTAGCCTGACCCAGTAACATTAGTCTCATTCTGGAGCTTATTAGAAATGCAGAATCTCGGTCCTCACCTCAGACCTCGTGAATCAGAATGAGCACTTTAACAAGATTCCCTGGGACTTCTGTGTGCACTTGAAGTCTAAGCAGCACTAGTCTAGGCTCAGGATCAGGGCAGGACCTTTTACCCTGAGTCTGAGGCAATATTAGTCCTCGTAGATGAGAATGATGCTTTAACTCATCTTTGGGTCCTGTGTAGGATCCATTATCTAGTTAGAAAGATATTAATATTTATTAAATTTAATTAGTATTTGCTAAATTTGACTGAGGTAACAGCAAAGCAATACAAGTTAGTTCCAATTTTATTTCAATTTAGTGTCCCAAATGATCATTTCACAAGAAACAGAGTCATTCCAGAACTACTTATGAATGTTAACACAACAGAAGGAAATTATTTGATAATTAACATTCTAGAACAAAATGAAGCATTTTTGAAGGGAAGAAGGAGAGAGAGAGAGTTCAGTTTCACTAGACTATTCCATGCACAGAATTGATCACTTCATTAGAGAGTAAATCTAGACAGAAAAGTTCTCAAGCTGGTGGCCTGCAGACCCAATGCAGACAGATAGTCTCACATTAAAACTGGTATGTTCCAACTTATTTTGAAAAAAAGTAATGATCTAAAAATACTGAATCCATAGTCACAAACATCCACATTGGCCGAAGCAGAGTGTGGCCTGTTAGCATAGTTGAGCACACTTTGTGCTCCCTGCTGTCTTTCACCATCTTCTCAAGGAACTCCATTTGTGATGCTACTCGCTCTTATGGATATTAATTTTGCATTTTCTGCTACAGAAAGCCCTCAAGTTTGGCTACTATAAAAGATAAAACATAGGAATCTCAGAACAGAAAATTTTCAACCAAAGCATGCATTCAATAAATACAGATGCCAGGTCTTTGGATTCGAGAAACAGATGTGGGTCAGACACAGAGCTTTTAAATTAGCAGGAAAAAACAGGTAAGTGCACAATCACCATAAATACTCAAACTGATCATGGCTGCGTGAGATGGCACAAAGAAATAATCACACCCTTAAAGGCATGATTGGTTCTGCTGTCTGTGGAAATTGTAGTCCAAACATTTTAGATCCTCCTCATCAGTGGGATGACCAGACACCTGTTTAAAATCCATATCTCTAAAAAAAAATAATAATAAAATAAAATAAAATCCATAGCTCTTGGTAAAGATGTTACCTTTCCCCTCCAGACATTTGCCAGGAGATATATCCAGCCTTCATCTGCCTTGTCAAGTGATGGGCCTAAGAATAAGAATCACAAAGGAAAACAAAGATACTTCCCCACATCAGAAAGAATATTATAATGGACGTCCTGCTGACATCACATTCTTTGGAAAGTGACGGAAACATAATCATTAAATTCTACTCTATTTAGAGGTGCTTAGGGTAAAGTTTTAAAATGCGTCATTCTACAGGGTCATACAGGAATACACACGCATACACACATCTGCATGTCTATATATGCACGTGTGTATTTATATAGATATATCTGTATGGTATGTATAAAGAGACCTCTCTCTCCCTCTCTTTCTTTCTCTCTCTCTCTAAAGAAATTGGCCAAGCCATGTTGGTTTCTTACGAGTAGATTAGAATATCTCAGTGTGTTCAGAAACACCATTAGGAAGGACCTGCCGCCTCACAGATATTCAAGAACACAGGGTAGGGTAGCCCATGGGACCAAGTGATCCATCACAGCTTCCCTGATGCTTTTTCCTTAGTTAGTTCTTCTATTTCCTTTCTGATATGAGTTTCAATTTAGAAGGAAAAGGTTAAATCTCCTAATCCCTCCCTATGCAGAACTAAAGGGATTGGACCCTCTGAACAGAAGGCCTATAACCTTCTTTGGGTTTATTGAACTGCATGATTACAACCAAGAAAAAAATAAATGTATGGGGTACTTGGGATATGAGTAGTTTGAATGGAAAGTAAGACATGAATGATTAATGGGATTAAGAAAGGAGTACCTACATTTATTTTAAGGTGCCCCTGGCAGCTCACGCGGGCTTTAAAAATCCTCAAGACTTTAAGGATGCACCACCTCTGTGGAAAGTAACACCAGCTTTTCCCGTATTAGTTCAACTCCAAAAGTCCCTAAGTAACTGACAACATGTCTGACTTTTAGGGTGGAAAATATACAAGTGCTGAATCTTTGTCTGGCATTTTAGATACACTGCAAAAAAAATATATTAGAGTCATAGGATACTCCAGAGCAGCAGCCGTCGTGGAAGTGGCAAAAACCCAAAATGCTATTCCAGCCTTGCTCATAACCAGCAAATGACCATGGGCAAGTTGCTTCCTCTCTACAGTCTTTTCTTACCTGTGTCTATAGTAAGAAGACTGGGTCAGTGGAAAATGAGGTTCCTCTTAGCTCCAACCTCCATCTGACTCTGCTTAATTCATGATATGGTAGACTGAAGAATGATCCTCAGAGAAATCCTGGTTCTAATCCCAGAACCTGGGAATGTCACCTTACATGGCAAAAAAAAAAGTCTATGAAGATATGATTGTGGATGCCGAGATGTGGAGATTATTCTGAATGAGTGGGCCCTAACTATAATCACAAGGGTCCTCATAAAGGGGAAACTAAAGGGAAATACTGCACAGAAGACTAAAGGCCATGTGGCCACAGAGCCAGAGATGGAAGGGACGTGGCCACATGCCAAGGAACATACCAGCAGCCACCAGAGGCTGGAAGACGAAAGGAAAAACTCTAACCCTGGAGCTTCCAGAGGAAACTAGCCCTGACGTCACCACTATTTGAGGGTATCTGTGCTGGCCACCCCTGGGACTCCCCACTCAATGGGATCCTGATCCTATAGTCACACATTTATTTATTGACTCACCCATTTATTCAGCCAACATTAAGTCCCTGTAGGCCAGGGTCTCTGCAAGCACTGAGGGTGTAAGAATGGACAAAACACATCCCTTCCCTCCTCAGTCTTGGGTGACAAATACAGACAATAGTACTGAGATAGTAGGAGAAGTGACAGAGATGTGATGAGGTAGAGAGAGAAAGGCCTTGCTATTGTTGGTCATCAAAGGGGTATTCTAGGAAGCAGGTGGAGGGTCCCTGGTGCCAAACAAGCAACAGAATGGGAGGTCAGGACATTTGCCCATAGCCATGGAAGAGCAACAAATCTGACCCCAGTCCAGAGACCTCCTCACTGAATCCAGCCTCCACCTACCTCCTATCCAAGGACAGAATTCAAGTTAGCCCACTGGCCAGTGCTTTCTCATAATCCTGCCTCTAGGTTTCAATTAGTGTTTCAAACTGAGGGCCATGACCCATTGGTAGGTTGTAAAATCAATTTAATAGTTCACAACCAGCAGTTTTAAAAGCACAGTGGAAATGAATAGAAAATAGTAGGGAGTGCCTGGGTGGCTAGTCGGTTAGCATCTGCCTTCAACTCAGGTCATGGTCTCAGGATCCTAGGATGGAGCTCTCTGTCGGGCTCCCTGCTCAGTGGGGAGTCTGCTTGTCCCTCTCCCTCTGCCCTTCCCCCTGCTCTTATATTCTTTCTCTCTCTCAAATAAATAAATAAAATCTTTTTTTTTAATTTTGAAAAGAAAATATTAAAGTGTGTTGTACATTGCCAGTAGAGATGCTATTTTGGAAAAGTTTAGTTTCAGAAAAGAATATACATACACACATACACACACACACACACACACACAAGATCATGAGACCAAATGTATTTGTTACTATGGGTCTTAGATGAAAAGTTTGAGAGCCACTGATTTAACTACTTCAAAATAAGCTACTTTAACCCTTTCTACATCCTGTTATGTAGATGGCATCACCCTGGCAGTCCAAAAGACAGAATAACAAATGGGACTGAGCACTTTTAGCTTTTAGAAAAGGTAAGATGAGCCCACCGGGCAAAACTCAGTACAAATACTGAACAAGTGCCTTGAATACTCAGGGTCCAGAAATTGTAGATATCCCCATGGAGAAGATGGTATTTGAGCTGGCCTTACACTTGGGCTGGTTTCTAACCAAGTGAGCCATGGGAAGAATATTGAGGAAGAGGGTACGGCATAGGTAAAGGCAGATAGGACAATATAGTGTCTTCAAGAGGCAGGAAGTAATTGGATTTGATGGAGCACATGATGAGTCAGGTTAGGTAGGGTTCCTGCAGAAATTAACACTGCAGAGATAGATTGGGACCTGCAGCTGGCCACTGACCCTCTTTGACCATTGGTCTGTTTTGTACCCAACGAAGTTAATGGTACTTGTGACCAACTCATCTCTCTGGTGGCAGAGAATATAAAGAGAGAAGACATGGGAAGATGCATTGAAGAATACGGCCCAATTCACCCACTTACTCAACAGATGTTCCTGCGTCTGGGTGGCCAGGACCCATCTGGGATATGCTGGTGGGTTAGCAGTGCCAGCCCAGTGCTGCATGCAGAAACACAAAGAGCTGATCACCCCTTGTGCCTCAGAAACTCAGAAAGTGTCACAAGGGCAGGATACTTGGTCTGAGTTTGGAGAGGTCAGTTGGAATTTACAAAGAAGGAGACAGGAACTCCAGGTGGAAGGAATGGCACCCATCAAAGTTATAGAAAGTATCTGATGTGTCCAAAGGGTCCATGTTATAAGTGTAGACCATGTTGCTCTGCACAAAGATGCCCGGCTGAAAGCAATGAAGAAATCTAAAATACAGTCAGTTTGGGGCGGACCAAGCTATCAGCCATGGCTTTTCCAATTCGCACAGAGGCGCCATCTGCTGGCCAAACTGTGTGCCTGCAGGGCTGGGTCAGCCCAGAAGGAGATGGTTTTTGTAACTTGCACCAAGGCTCTGCATGGGCTAAAGAGGCTTGCATAGGCAGGATTCATGGGGAAGGCAGATGAGCTCTGGAAGGCAAAGGAAATTCACTTGGGCGACACAGTGAATGTAGGCAGCTTCACCATCAATTCTCCTTGGTGTGGACTTTTGAACTCTTCTCCCCATCCCCAAACATGGCTCCCTACTAAGACTCCTAGCTCTAGCTCCAATACTTAACTTTCTCCCTTCTCAGACCACTCCTGACTATTCATTCTCTTTCAGTCACAGTGGGCACCTCCTCCAGACAGTCTTCTCAGGATCCTGTACCACAACTAATCACTGCCTTCAATTCAGTCCCTCTATCCCCACGCAGTCTGCACTCACGCATGTCTCCTGCGTGAAAGTAGCATGTGCATCTCCGTATTTCAATCATTTATATTCTCATGTCTGCCCAGCCCATCGATCTCATGGATATAGACCTTCAGGTCTCAGAGCACACTGTCTGCCCCTTTATAGTTGGACAGAACTGATGCAAAAGGACCATTTCTGACTCACCGATAAAGGAAATACATCTTTGAATGAGCAGTAGTAGGCCAGGTGCCAAGAGCTGGACATGGAAGAGCTCTTTTCCATATCTTCCAATGCATTCAGACATGCATTGAATGTCTATGTTTCTCCCACCCCACAGTTCATGTGTTAAAACCCTAATCCCCAAGGTGATGCTGTTTGGAGGTGGGGTCTTTGGGAGGTAATTAGGTCACAAGAGTGGAATCCTCATGAATGAGATTAGTGCCTCTAGAAGAAGAGACACAAGAGGGATGTATATGAGTACATGGCAAGAAGGCAGCCATATCTGCAAGAGGATTCTCACCAGGAACCCAACTGTCCAGCACCTTGGTCTAGGACTTTCCAGCCTCCAGAGCTGTGAGAAATAAGTATCTTTTGCTGAAGCTGTCAGTGTGTAGTAATTTATTACAGCAACCCGAGCTAAGGCAGCAGACAAAGCTGGACTTTCTCTACCACATGTTGCTGCCCTTCCCAGGAGAATGTCTAGGCAGAAAGACATGCTTGCTCTCTCTCTCTCTCTTTTTCTCATTCTCACAAACACACACACAGAAACACAAACACACCAACACGGAGCACTGGTCAACACCGCACAAAATCTGGGGGAAGCCTGGCACTGTTGTGGACACAAGAGCTACAAAAATGAATGTGATTAGATCTATTGTGGAGAGCAGATTAAGTAATCATGGTCCTGGCCCTACAGAGCTCACCTAGGAGGCCGCTAGCATCCTCCGCCAATCACCATGCAGAGCAGATTATAAATTAGATGATAAAACTATAAATAACGTAATGTGGGAAGATGGAGAAGAGTTGGGTTACTTTGTGCCACATGATTTAGAAGCTTGAATGGCATGGTAAGGACTAGGGCCTGAGCAGGGACATAATGGGATCAATCCATGTTGACTGATCTACCATTTCAGCTACACTGGAGAGCACGGACTGGAGCTGGAGGACCAGCTAGAAAGACGTCATAATTAAAAATAATAGTTCCTAATCCTGAGGCCTTCTTTGTGTCAGGCCCTATTCTAAGTGCTTTATGTATATAACACATTTGAACCCAGTGGTATACAACAAATGTTAAGGATTGAACTGTATCCATCAAAAAGTCATTATGTTGAAGTCTAAACTCCCAGAACCAGATTCTTTCTCATGGTCCTCGGATGGAACCAACCCCACTGGAACCATGATCTCAGACTTCTGGCCTCTAGAACTGAGAGATGATACACTTCTGTTGTTTAAGCCATCTGCTTCATGGTATTTTGTTCCCTAGCCAACAAATACAGTCTATTTGTTATCATCCCACTTTAAAGAAGAAGAAATGGAGACCCAGAGGTCAAAGAAACCCAAGGTCACACCAAACCAATAAGTGGGAAGGCAGGGAGCCTCCCTCCAAACCCCATACACTCAAATTCCACATGAACCTAGCAGTCAAAAGGTCACGAAGGCCAGGGCCAGGCCAGCAATAGTGAGAGGTGAAAGCGGACAAATCATACAAGAGCCATTTTCAAGAAAGAAATTTCAGTACCTGGTCCCTACTCAGATGTGGCAGGTGAGAAGCAAGCAGGTATTGAAAATGGCTCTTTAGTTACTAAGAGTGATTAAATCTAGATATTATTGTAGTTAAAGCATGATTTGGGTGATCATGTGTCTAATATGTCTTCCCAACAACTGAAAACCCCATGAGGTCAAAGGCAATATGTTTTTTCCCACAGTGGGTACCTGCATCCTGGGTAAATACTGGTAAAGATGAGTCATTACCACATGACTTTAGATCCCAGAACACAAAAGTAGAAGGGGTCAAAGGTACATATATGTCTTTCTTCTTGAAAGAACGACAGGCTGAGGGGATCAGCCATCTCTGCAGTATACCAAGGCTCTCTTCCCTTCACACCATTCCCCTGGCATGAAAATGTGGCTGTGTAAATCACTGAAAGGTTTCTGACTTTCTAGGAAACATGAACTAACCCAGGCAACTTATAAGCAAGAAATCTACCCATCAAATCTTCACCAGCTCCCTTGCAAGGTGGCAGTAAAAAGAATTTCCCCAGCAACAAATTCTTCATGTGGTAAATTTAGAAAACAGTACCAGGAGTGGCATGAGCCTGCGGCAACCAGACTGAAATGAAAACCCACACTCATGCCATTCTCAGCACATGCACGCAATGAGCAAAAAGGGGGGAGGACCTACCATTTAGCCAAGGACAGCACTAAGAGTGTCATACACTGGGGCAGGGTTTGGTTGGCCCTCAAACTTTATTCTTCCCTTCTTTCCTCAAATAATCAATGTTTGGTAGGTCACAGGAACACCTGGATACAGACCACATTTCCCAGGCTCCCTTGCAGCTGGATTTGGCCATATGACTTCGTTCTGGCCAATGGGATGTAAGTGGGAGTATGTGACCGTGATAGATAGTTCATGCCCTTTGTCAGTTGTTTTTCAGACCTTTCTCCAGTCTTCTGCTGGAACATGGATATGGACTCAATCACAATGGATCACGAGGATAAGGACAAACTTTGCAAACAGTGGGGGAGTGACCAAAAGAAAGTAGATCCCTGAGAACTGTACAGAGAGGAGCTCCAACTGCTATCTGCTTAAGCACTGATATTTGGGATCTCTGTTACTCATAGCAAACTCTAGCACTAACCGTCACATAGATATCAGCTTACTTTTCAAAGAAATGAAGTAGGACTCATATCCCAGTTTATGAATGAAGTAACTAAGGCTACCAGAGTATGAGAGTAACTCCCCCGAAATCATGTTGCTTAGAACGTATGAATTCAGGTCTGTCTGGGTCCAAAGTCTTTGTCCTCTCTCCTATATTAATGCTGCCTCCACACCTGAGAATCCCTAGGACAGGGTGAGCATTGCGAATGCATACAGTTGTGTTGCTTTGGGCAATTTCCCAATGTGGTTCACACTTCAGATCAATAAGGCCTCAGGTTGGCTCCCTACAAAGGTCAGGTGCCTTAGCTTTAATCCAGGCAGCCAGGAGCCTCACAGATGTATGCTTGTGGTAACAAAGGGAAACTGGGCTTGGAGAGCATGGGTGCATCTGTAAGAGCCAGCAAAGTAGACTCAGGGCGCCTCTTTCTACTCCCATCAGCTGCCCCCTACTAAGCTCCCATCAGCTTAGAAAGAGTGCTGCCCCTGTGCCTGAATATGCATTGACCAGGCATGACCATACGTCATATTCACCCTACTTTGTAAATGCTGCATTACTCGGGTGTTTTCAAGGGACACACTGACTGAGTAGTCCCCTATCAGGGGGGATGGAAAGGAGCAGAGGCTCTGGCCAGAAGGCAGGGCTGGATCAGAGCTGGGGCCACAGGAAGTATAATACAAGGGGTTTCTAGATACAAACCCTATGAAATTTGGGACTCTTTAAAAATAACATATGAAATCCAGTGCTGAAATCTGGTGGGTTCAAGGGAAGAAAACCCTTCAAAGGCATGCATAGAGGGTACCTTAAACACAGCTACCCTTTAGACAGCCCAGGCCTATGAAGACATCAGGAATTCTTTAAGGGCGAAGAAAGGTTGTTTATTTGTTTGTTGGACTGGATGTTTATTTATGTTTTGGGCTGGTCAGTTTGTGGAATTTTTTTTCTTATCTCTAGTACCAAATGGAGTCATCGCACTAACTAGTGAGTTAGAAATGTAAACATTTTCAAGGCCCAGACCTTGTTTCTGGGGAAATAGGCATAGACCCTAGAGCAACCACTCTTCTCTTCTTGCATCCTTGACAGGCATTGCTAATCAATCATCGTATGCTTTCCCGAAGGCTCCCAGTGGAGCCTCAGATCTTTCAGTACAGCTCTGGCTGCCACTGCCAATCATGTGGAGTCCCATTCTCAGTGAAATACCTTCTCCACCCCTGCTGTTTGAGAGATTGTGAGTCTCTCTCAGTCCTGTTTCCAACACTGAACACGAGACCTTGCATGAAGTAGGCCCTGGGGACATATTTAAGGAGGCAAGGAAGAGAGGGAGGGGACAGAAGGAGCCATTTTAAGAGCCAGGGGATTCAGCTGACTGTGACAGAGGTTGGATGTCATCCTTGACCAGACTCAGAACCCAAGCCCCTTTTGTATGCATCCTATTATACCTGGCCTCACAATACAGCCAACCAGCAACTAGTGAGCTCCTTGTATGCTGTGGCGTTTTATGCAGATGTGCTATTTGTTCAGGAGCCAAAGACTGGGTTCCTGACCCAGTACAACTGTTCTCCTGCTGAGTGATCAGAAGCAAGAATTGCCAGCCTCCACCCTCTGACCTGCTTCCTTTGTGCAGCATGAGAGCCTTGGGCCAAAAGACTGTTGTTAATCCTTCTCTCTCCAAATCCATAGGGATCCACTGCTCTTGTCCTTCCAGTGAGCCCTTCTGCCCTGACACTCACATTCCTGTTGCAATAGCATCTCTCCTGAGAAGGCTTTCTTGGGTATCCTAGCCCACAGAGGGCACCTTCTGCAGAGCCCCTCAAAACTGATGGCCTCATCCCATGGAAGGGTCTGAAACCACATTTAGCTTCTGTTGTTGGCCATCCCTCTCCTGTGGGTATGTACTCTTTCTCCAACTAATTAGGATTTTTTTTTTTAAGTTTTATTTATTTACTTAAGTGACCTCTACTCCCCACATGGGGCTCAAACCCACAGTCCTGAGATCAAGAGTCACCTCATGCTCCTCTGACTGAGCCAGCCAGGCACCCCAAGCTAGGAAATTTCTTGAGAGTGGACAATGTGTTTCGTATTTCTTCTGTATCTCTCGAAAGAAATTAAAACAAAGTTAAGGATAATATGGTGATGATGATGATGATGACTGCTACTCTTTTTGAGCATTTCACACACATATGTTCATCTCCTGATAGCCACCCTGAGAAGTATTACCTTTCTCCCTTTGCAGTGTGGAAGTGGAGGCATAAAGAAGTTGTGGCACTTGCCCAAGGTAGGGAAGAGTTTGGCATCTGGGTGTCTCTGGCTCAGAACCCATGTGTTTAAGGATGCTACTATATGCCAAAGATTGGCAAGATGCTGAGCATTCCATCCTTGCTGAACATACCACATCCACACACAAGGTCATTCAAACACCTTCAGTCTGTGACACACATTTATACTTCTGTCTGGTTCATCTCTGTAGTCCCAATGCCTGAGGTCATATTCTGCACACAAACGTCTGAATGGAGTTTCTCTAAAAGAGAGGTCACATCCTCACCCAAGTCTTTCCAGCCACACACTGCTCCAATACCATTCACTCATCCACGGCCGCTGCTGCCCACTCCCAAGCACATTACACGCCCATAAGGCTATTAGAACAAGCTAAGGAAGACCCCTCACTTTAAATTACCTACTTGAATGGTATTTATCTAGCACCCTCTCTGAACACAGCCCTGTGTAAGTAATTCATCTTTCACATTCTCTTTTAGCACATTTCAGGACTTCTTAATAAACTCTGGGCAGGTAACTCATTTACATATCTGATGGCACAAAATGCACATTTACACGGCAGCTTCTAGAGATACTTGCCAAAAAAATTCTTCAATTACTCTCTGCTAAGTCATTCCACTTTTCAGCGGAACCAGAGACTCAAGACGAAAATTCTTCCCCTTCTATCACCAATCCTGCTAGCCCATGCTATCTCAGTCCCCAGATTGTCAAGTCTTTCAACGCAGTGTGAATACCAATCGCCCTGGAACCGTGTTAAAATGTGGACCCTGACTCAGTTGGTCTAGAGATAAAGAATCTGTATTTGTCACAAGTTCCCAGGTGGTGCAGATGGTGGAGAAGCAATCCTCTGACCTCCCTGCTTCAGCACAACGCCTCTTCTACTCCCAGCATACCTTCATATTCCCAGTACTCTAACACACTAAATAAACTGGTCCCGTTACTCCCCCTCTTGCAGCTCTTGGGATCCTATCCATATTTCCTGGCTTGACTCTGTTCTCTGTGATGGGTGATCAGTGATCATCTTGGAGCTCAGCCTGTCTCTCTGCCTCCACTCCCTTCTATACTCCCATCATCCTGCTTATTCTCCCCCCATATGGGAAGCACGTCTTCCTCCTCGGTGAAATTCTTCAGTCAGGTTAGTTATCTCTGTTGCTCCAGAGCCTCCCCTGACATCCTTTTTCTCCCTCTAGCACTCCTCAAGCCTGATGAAAAGCCCTTCTCTCTGCCTCTCTCTGTCTACTGATCTAGGCTGGTCTCCCCACCAGACACAGAATTCTTTGGGGGCAGGAACGAGCCATATCTTGCTCCTCTCCATATCCTGTGACTCAGCAAATATTTATGGAATGAACAGAGAAGAACCTCTTCAAAGTATTCTTGGACCCAATGAAGTACGACAATTAATAGAATTTCTAGAAGGAGTAATAGCTACTTGGTTTTTAATAACAGAAATCATCATTACTACATGTATAAACTAACTTTTTAAGGCTAAGTAGCTGTGTGCTTTTATTAATACATTTCATTCTGTTGTTTGCTTTACAAAGTGCAGGTAAAAATCCTAAATTTGAGTGGCATTTAGCAATTTCTCTTAAGGGTGGAGTGAGCAAATTAAATGTGCTTAGTCCATAACTTGCGTGGGGGATAATGCCCCTTGAAGTGGCTGCAGTACTATTTTAATTCAGACTTGTAGCCATTATTTCGTGAAGAATGGTTTCCTGAGAGATTACAATGAAAATCACCAGGAATATTTGACATGATAGATAGGTGACAAATAGGTAGATAAGTAGATAGATAGGTAGATCGATAGCCTTCACACATTAAGAATAAAAATACCAACCACTAATAGTAATAGCTATGGTATATTAGGCCATTACTCTATATAGGCATAGAGCTCACTCTTTACATCTGTGTTTTCATGTCATCTCCACACTAACCCTGAGAGATGCTCTCTATCGTCCCAATGGGACATCAGAAGCTCAGAGGGGCTGAGTGATTGATTTATCAACAGGCACGTTGAGGCCTCTTTCCCTGCTCATAACCATGAAGCAAAACTGCCTCTATCACATGTTTACATTGGTCCTATGTGGTTCAAAGACAAGTGTGTCAAGTGGTCATATGGCATGGGACACAGAAAAAGTGGAGCAGAGCCTCCATTCTCTGCAAGTTGCGAGTTTAAATCCAATGTACACCCAACCTACCCATGTTGGTAGGAGAGATACAAAGCCAATTTATCCTGGATAGAAGCCCACTTGTAGTAGGGAGTAGGAGAAAAATCAATCAAAATGAAAACTGAATAATTCCAGCATAGAACCCAAACAGCTCCCTGGAGTTAAGTCACCCAACTTTGCACAGAAGCTGGCAAATGACACAGCTAGAAGGACTGGGGGGAAAGTGGTAAGCGTCTGGGGAGAGACCAGTAAGGGCCAGCTCTTGTCCCACACCTTCACACATCAGTTCATTCATTCTTCCAGGCATCTCTGTGAGGCACTTCCAGCGGTAAGGCTCAGAAAGACTGAGGAACTGCTGCCCAAGGGTCAGGGCAGCCTTCTGAACTCAGGTCTCCATGGTGTTTCCCACAAACATGTGTGGAGTATGCTCTCCACACCCCCCCCCCATCCCCCAGTTCCTACAATGCGGTCATTCCTAACAGATTTTTTTTTTAAGTTATCCCAAAACTCACTTGATAGTGACTCTGTCTGAGGTTGCAGCAAACCCCAACTCAGCACAGGAGAAACTTGAAATTTCAGGAAATCAGGGAAAAATTAGTAACTTGAGAGCACTGAGACTTATTGAAGGGGAAGACATTAAGAAAAAACCATCTCACTTTATTATTGGAAACCTGAAGGCATGAAAATATGACCTTTTTCTGCTTCCTCTGCTTTTAAAAAGTGACAAAAGTGTTTCATATTCCTGCAAGCTATATTAGCAGAAGTGCCTCCAAATGTGTGCTGCCTCCAGGGAGCTCAAAGTTTTAATCTCTTTTTTTGTTCTTTGGCAAGAAGAAAAGAGATGCTTTTCCAGTAGAAGAGTGTCCATGTGGTTTTGATGCGGGCCGGGATCTAGCCAAACAAAGTTGTAACCCAGCCAGTTCCTTGAACCGCATCTGCCGTCCAACTCAGAGATGCCCCTTCCCACCTTACTGCTAGGTCTTTCCAAGACATCTGGCAGATACTAAAGAGAACCCTCAGCTGAGAGACCCCAGAGTGCGAGTCCCATCCCTAGGGAGACGAGATCAGAGTGCTGGAAAGTATCCTCCTCCAACTCTTACTTCTCTGAGCCTTCATTTCCATATCTGTGAAATGGGGAGATTTCTACCTATCTCATGGAGCTTTGTGGGGAGCAAAAAAACACTGCACTAGTTTTAACTAGGATTGACTAACATTAACTAGGCACTTAATAAAAGAAGCTATACACATGAGTGCCATTCTCTATAGTCATATTAAAGGAAGGTCACCCAATGAGGGCCAACTTCAGGGTACTACTTCCTTCCACTGCCATGAAGGTGGCAGCCACTGTCAAGGGACTCCATGTCTACAGGGATTGACACAGCTTTGTCACCCTGGGAAGGAGCTACCATGCCCCACTGCATCTCTGCGGGAAAGAGTGACGTGATCACGGAGCAGGCGAATGGTAGAGACTTATTCAACAAGAGAAGCCTGAGCCACTTCAACTGGCAATGTCAGACCAGTGCCCAGGCAGCCTACACCGCACCCTCGACTCCTTCTACAGCAGAACTCACATGCTGTGCAGTGGGCCCTTGCACTAGAGCCAAGCAAGGTCTGGAAACCTAGCCTACACTCCATTCAGCAGGCCAGTCCCCTGGCTGGAGGAAGGAAGCACTTCTTTTGAACTTGTATAAAGGTAGGTAGGAGCTAGTGATAGCTATGTGCATAAGTGTTCATAAGACTGACCATCTTGGGGTGTCTGGGTGGCTCAGTGGTGGAGGGTCTGATCATTGGTCATGATCCCAGGGTCCTGGGATTGAGTCCCACATCAGGCTCCTCACAGGGAGCCTGCTTCTCCCTCTGCCTATGTCTCTGCCTCTCTCTCTCTGAGTCTCTCATGAATAAATAAATAAAACTTAAAAAAAAAAAAGACTGACCATTTTGGATTGTAAAAAAGAGCCTTCCCTTCCTTCCTTCCTTTCTTCCTTCCTTCCTCTCTCTCTCCCTTCCTTCCTCCACCAATCCTCTTCAAGTCTTCTCTATATTCTAGCTCACTAAGCCACAATCCTGCCTCAAGGGGTTGGGGGTTCTGATGAGGGCACACGCATAGTCGACCCTGATAGGAGAGATGCTGCTGAAAAAAGAGAGGCACCTGCCCAAAGAGGTAAGAAACTGGTCTCAGACCCCACGACTCACTGTCACTGGGCAGAGCCCAAATGAGAACACTGCATAAGAAGGATAAGGACAAAAAAAAAAAAAAAAAAAAAAAAGAAGAAGAAGGAGGAGGATAAGGACAAGCAGCTAAATGAAGCAGGGACATTAGAAAGGGGGAGGAAGAAGGAAGAAGAGATGAGAGGAGGGAGGAAACTAAAGGAACAACAGAAAAGGATGAGATGGAAGTAAAGGAATGAAGAGGGGCCCAGCTGGGATGAAGCTGGCAACTGTGTTGTGTTGTGTGTGTGTACATACCAGACGGAGAAACGAGGGGTAGATGCACTCTGCAAGACACTGAGAGGTCACTTTACAGACTGTCAGACCACTGAATCCTGTTGTCAATGTTGTGAGGTGATTTTTATTACTCCCATACAGATTGGGAACTTGGAACCCAGGAAGATGAAACCCAATAAGCCCCAGGTGATACATAATGGAACGCATGGTGGCTGCAGAGCCCTACGGGAGAGCTAGAGCTGTCCTTTACTGCTGGTGACTCAGCCCTCCAACGTCCAATGTTTTGTCCCTGCAGCAGGCTACTGGCTCAAGGCAGTAACCTGGCGACCGCAAGTCTTGCCTTCAACAACACTGCTGGGGCTCAAGTGCCACAAGTGGGTGAGGCTAAGACCCTTGGCAAGGAGTCAAGCTGCCACTGGCACAGTGTCCAGAAAGCATCTGGGGAGCTGTCTGTCCCTCTCAGCCCACGTACACTGGGCCACCTAGTTATGTTAATTAAGCCAATCCAATCATAGAAATGAATGGACTCAGGTGATGGGCACAGCACTGAGCCTCAAGTTCCTGGTGAAAATCCAATGAAGGCAGAGCTGGACTTGCCATACACCAGAAGGATCATTAGAAGCAGGAGTAAGGGCCAAGGGGAAGCTGAGACAGAAAACCATACCTGAACATCCATTAAATGAGCCTCCTTCTTAAGCAATACCTCTTGTGCCAGGCAGGGCCCAGGAAGAATCTGGAAGAGAATTAAATAGAAGCTGGGCATCCACCTCTTCCCTCTTTTACCATTTTCCTGAGATTTTGGTTGAGAACCAAGTGGCAGGCGTAGGAGATGGGGACACAGGCCATCTCCAGAGCTGGGCTGGCGGCACCGAGCCCCAGGGTCAAGTCTGGGCTGGAGCCATCTGGCCTTTGGCATTGCGCTCGCTGAGCCTTAATAGGGTGACGTGCTAGACCCGGACCAAAGCCAACTCGCAGGGTGGGCTTCCCTTCAGAAGCCCAAGGAGTTAACGGATCTACAGCAACCTGAAAACGTAAAAGCTTCTATGGAGCTTGTCGAAACGAGACCGCGTTTTGCATAATGAAACAGCAAACAGAGGATACTCGTGAGGTCCCCCAAAAGGGTGGGAGGCGGGATCACTCTCTCTCCTCCGTCTCCCCGGGGTGTATGGAGCCTCTGCACGTTCCAGGTCACAAAAATGAGGGTAACAGGGCCTCCGGCCCAGAGAGAATCTTTCATAGGGCCACAGGGGGAGCAGCTTAGTAACGACTGGGAGTAATGACTTCATAGAGCGTGGAGCGCACGGCCCACTCCGTAGGCAGGAGAGGCGAGCAAAGACGCGTTTTCGATAAAGCGTGACGCAGCCGGGATGGGGAGAACCGGCCCTGGAAGGCGCGCGGCGAGGGCGCGGCAGCCGGAGGAAAGGCTCCCGCAAGTGGGCGGTGCGCGCCGGCGGGGGAGAAGCCGCGGCCCCGGGCGCCAGGCCCGCCCCGCGGTCACGGCCCTCCCGGAAGCGCCGCCGTCCTCCCCGCAGCAAGGGGAAGCCCGGGGCAGTCAGGCGGAGCCTTACAGAGACCCCGCGGCCGGCCAGCAAGAAGACAGAAGCCGGGAGAGGGGGCAGCGGGGAACGCGACTTTGGCTCTGAGCCAACCCCGCGCGGCGCCCGGGGCCCGAGCCGCGCGTGGGGAGGTCTGCGGGGCCGGCGGGCAGGACGCGCGCGGACCTGGGCACTGCGAGGCGCCGCCGCCGGGAGGGGCGGGGCTTCGGGCGGCGCGGCGGGCGCGCGCATGCGCGAGGGGGCGCGCGTGCGTGTGCGTGTGTGCGTGCGTGCGTGCGTGCGCGTGCGCGTGCGCGCAGCGCCAGCCCCGGCCGGCGAGCCTGACAAAGGCGCGGGCGCCCGGAGGCCCCGGGGCGCCGCGAGGCGGGGATGCCCGAGGCGGGGGGTAGGGGGCGGGACGCCGCCAGGGCCGCGCGGAGCCCCCCCCGCGGAGACAAAGCCGTCTCCGAAACAAAAGTGAGAGCCGTGGCCGGGGGACGCTGGATCTCGGCGAGCCGGGGTGATCGAAGGGGAGGGGTCCGGCCGGGGAGGCCCAGCGGCCGCTCTAGGGCGGCGTCCTTTGCCCCCGCCCGCCCCCGAGGGACGGTGAATCCCCGGGCGGGTGAGACCTGGCGGCGTGAGCGGCGGCCCCCCCCTGCGCAGTGTCGCCCCCGAAACGGCCACCGGCGCCCCGGGCGCAGACAGCGGGGCCGCTGCCCGCCGCGGAAGCCCCTGCCTTTCCCCCAAAGCTTCCTGCCCGGCCGGGATGGGACTCCGGGCTGCTGCTGCCCGACGGTACCGCCCGGCGCACCCCCCGCCCCCCCCCCCCCAGCTCTCAGCGCCACCCCCACCCCCACCCCCACCCGATGAGCGCAGCACCCCGCGGCCGGGCCCTATTGCAGTCGCCCATAAATGCAAAGGCGAGAAGCCACCAATACCTGTTTGAGGAGATGGCATTTTAATTAGCACACTCCAGCTGCCGTAGGCCCCCGGCCCTGTCCCACCTCTCCTCCCCCTCCCACTGCCCTCTCCCAACCTCCCCGCTCACCCCCATCTATGTAAAAAAGCCATAAAGCCTTTCTCCAATCGCCTTCTTGGAGTTTATGCAACCCCCAGAACACAGGTTGATTGGAAAGGTCTCTCTCCTGGATAACAACAATTCAATGTGCCTTGACATTTTAATAGCCTGCCGTCCTGGTGAACACAATCGAGCAAGGGCAGTGAAGCAAAAATCATTAGGTAAGCAAGATAATCTAAGCGGAATCTGCTGCCTGCGCTCACATCTGGGGGCAGGTTGCGCAGCTGGGGCGGCTCTTCCTGCCCTGCAGCGCCTTTGTACGTGTGCTCGGGTATATACACTCGTTGGGTTGGAGATGCACAGCCTTGCGACAGGTTTTAGGAGATAAACACCCTGAGGCAAGGACACTCATTGAAGCCCCGATATGAAATAGCTCGAGAGTATACGAATTCAAACTGAACCAAAATACCTGCCATCCCATCTAACAACCACCAAATTAAACTTACCTGCTATCAGCTCAGGCTTCGATATTGGTTGGGAGCCCTAACACCAACCATTTAGAAACCTATATTTCCAAAATCCATTTGTATTTGTTTATATGAAGATCCTGAATCTAATGCCTGCCACGGGTATATGGCTACATACGTTTAAATTACATATTCATATATATATATATATATATATATACACACACACATGCACATATATATACATAAATACATAGACACACAATATAAAAACATTTACGCTTACTGTATGCCAGGTACCACTATAGATGTATCATGTCTGCTAACCCATTTAATCCTTAAAACATAACATAGTACATTATTCTCCCCACTTTATAGACAAGGTAACTGAGGCACCAAGAGTTCACAAGCAACTTGTCCAAAGTCATCCTCCAGTAAGTGGTGGGGCCAGGACTTGAACGCAGGAAGTCTGCCTCTTGTATCCAGGCTGTCGTCCACCCAGCCATGCTGTCTCGTAAAAAGAAGTCAAGTCACACAAATAATGTTACGTGTCTTTAAAAGGTCAGCAATGCTTTCGTGAATGTGCATATTGACACGCACACACAGCACACATTTATGTGGATCCTCCAAAGGTGCAAAACAGTGTGACTTCCTTTGGAACAAGCACCTGCCATATTCACGAGTTGAGTATGTTGTGAGTCCCAAGATCACGTGTTAGTAGTGAGGATATAACAATTAATTAGACACAAATGCCACCCTCAGGTAGCTCATAGCCTATGGGGAAGTCAGATCAGCAAACAGAGGTTGGATCTTGGGGGTGAGAAGCTAGAGACTGACAAAGGGCAGCAGAAGTCAAGAGGATCCCCCTCTCACCCTGCCTCACACATCCCCTTCCCAAAATCTCCTTGGGAGGCCATATACCTATTCCTATGAGGTTGTTACGCTCGAAATATGTGGAGAGCTCCAACTGGGAATCGCCTTCAAGAACATTTTATAAGCTACCCAAGAAAATGAGTCTTGGTATTTGATAATTACACATAGCACATACACACACACACACACACCTTTCTTAGGAGATAGGAGTGACATCACAGAGCCTAGAGGACCAACAGATGACAGAAAATTCTCCTGTTGGATTCCAACCCGCCCCATTCGCCCATGCTCCTCCCTCTCTCCCTGCATGGAAGTCCAGCAGAGATCTGTTTCCCTGGGTGCTGACTTGGCAAGCTATTCGCTTTATGAATATGACCCTCAGAGGGGAGAGCCCCTCTCAGCAGCCCCCGAACTATGTTATCACCATTATTAAAGGAGCTTAAAGAGGAGCTGGGAGGACGAGACACCACTGGAATTGCAGCCTGATTGTGATTGATGTGTTCCTATTAGCGCCTCAGTGTTATCTCTCTGGATGGCAAGAACAGCCAGTGGCTTGTAACACAACAGATTACCTGAGTTCTCAGCCTTAGAAGGATGTTTAAATAAAATATAGTCCCTCTTAGCAAGAGGCTCATTTTCTCCACGAGGCTCCCAGACTATTTCATGTCAGCTCTGATTCGCTGCGACTCTCCTCAGTAAACATGTCTTATCATTAATAATTCTTTACAAGCACAATCTCCAAGAGTCCTCTCTCTCTCTCTCTCTCTCTTTCTCTAGGTGGCTGGACTCAGACACATCACGCTCCAGTTTGGGTTCCAAGGTGCTTCTCTCTGGATTTTCACCTGCCTTGCCAAAAATGATTGATTACGCCGGGCCGACTGGGTGTCCGGCAATACCCAACAAATGACTTTGGCCCCTAACAGCAGGCCTTGGCCAGATAGAAATCAATATTTCACCATTAAAATCTATCAAAGAAGAGTTAAGGCACCATCTGTCCCTGCCGCCTCTCTATGGTGTGTGAACATTAAATCCGACACTTGTACTACATGGGTAATCAATATATAGTGGTTCACAGATCATTTGTGGTTCCCTTTTAGCAGTGATGGATGTCTGGAATCGTTGTGATTCATTTTGTCAGACCATTAAACAAGATTCTGTCCAGTTCCTTCCTGATTTCATTTAGAGGATCATTCTTCACAGTTCATAAGAGGGAAACGGTTTTACCAATCTGCTTCTATTTCAATAAGTCACTTTATAGAGATTTTGTGTCCTCCAGACTGTAAAAATTCTGGAGAGATAGTACAAACAGACCTCTAAAACTATTCACTGCATGACATATGCATAAAGTGTGAAGAGAGGAATGTAAATATGTTTACCTCTTTATCTGCAAATGTTGGTTTTAACCCCCTCCTGGCTGGAGTGCTGGCCTGTGGGGCACTCCCAGAACAGTGCCTGCCACAGCAGGAGGAGGGACCACTGGTGACCGGGGACCGATTCTTAGAGGCAGGGGGAACCTCCTGATCCCTCAGTGCCATGGTTAAAAGCAAATGGGAATGGCTTTTCCAGAGGCTGCATTTCAGACCTCTGTTTCTACAGTCAAGATAATCTTGCATCTCACCCAAAAGGTTGGCAAATGCCTCTCGGTACTCTGGTGCAGCATGCCAACCCAAGACAAGAAACAGTGACTGTGCCCTTGAGGGCAGGGTATGGATGAGCATAAGGACACGCATGATCATAACAGCTGCCATTTGTGGAGCATCAACCTGTGCCAGGCGCAAAATATGCCCCAGTCTCACCCTTGACAATTTTACAAGATAGGTACTCTTCTCCCCACTGGAAAGTGGGGAAACTGGGCTCGGACAAGTTGAATAACCTGCCTAAGATTACCCTACCCAGGGAACTAGAGGGTCACGACTCAGCCCCAGACCTGTCTGACACCCAAGAGCCCACGTGACTGTGGCCAGCTCTTGGGTGTTGGCCATCACTCCACAAATGGTTTTGTTTCAAGCCAAGTGAATTACTTTCAGTCCTCCTGGGCTATGTACTTACTCCAACCAATCAGGGTACTGTTAGGAAATAGAACTTTTTTATTATTCTTTTAAGTAATTCTGCAACAGGATCACTAACTAATGCACTCCAAAGCGAAACAATTTATTTTAAACCGTTTTCCTGTTTTGGATTATTGGATAATTATATCACTTTGGCTGATATAAGTACAGATAAGCAGATGTTGATTTAAAT
This sequence comes from Vulpes vulpes, assembly GCF_048418805.1. NCBI lineage: Eukaryota > Metazoa > Chordata > Mammalia > Carnivora > Canidae > Vulpes > Vulpes vulpes. The sequence continues at coordinate 11,828,699 of NC_132784.1, forward strand.
ATTAGTACAGACACATACGCATATGTATATATACAGATATGTACACATATGCACATATATTTGATATAATGATTATAAATCATAATATATATATATATATTATTTGAAAGACTCTAGAGATGAAGTAGTTTTTCCTTCTCTCCCTTCCTTTTAAAATTTCCTTTAAAGTAACTGAGTCTCAGAAAGAATAAAATCTGACCTGGCGTGAGAATCTTACTTCCTGATTTCCAAGTTACAACACTGTACTGAAAGACTGTAAGTGATAGAGTGTTATTCAATTACAATTTGGGTGGGGGGTGATATATTTGTTGAGGGGACAATTGGGAGAGAGTTGTACTGTGTTGCAGCCGAGCAAGCGGGAAAATCCCCAGGGCATTTTTACTTCCACACCAATTCACTAACCGCAATACCTGCCGCAAGGTAAGCATTCCTTCTGCTAACAGCACAAGGTGAAGCTGGTCGGGCCACTTCAGACCCAAGGCCATCAGGCCAGACCCATGCTAGACAACAACACCCGGGGAAATTCCAGACAAGGCACTTTGAGGAGGTGTAGGGCATGACGGAAAGAGGAGCTTGGGGTCAGGCTTCAGAAAGACTAGGCAAGAATCCATCTGCGCTGCTAATTAACTGTGCCACCTCAGATGAGTATCTAACCTCTCCAAGTATCAGTTTCCTCATCTAAGAGTGAGGAAGGCACTTCACAAGCACTTCCCCTCATGGGGCAATGGCAAGGACTCAGTGACACAATGCAAATTTTTGCACAAGGCTTAGCCCTTGTGAGCTGGCATCCTTTCATCCCTGTCTTCTTCCTTCTCTTCTTCCCCATCGTTACTCCATACATCTGTATTCCACTATATTTTAGCCTGCATAAAAACTTAGAATGGCATCTGCCACATAAGAATTATCAAATTCTTCTCGATTTTAGAAACATAAGACCTCAGAATTTCAAAAGAGAATTGAGAGGTCTTTGGTGCACCTGTTGACTCAGTGCAGGAGCCACTTTCACCACTTGCCTGACAGTTTATTTTCAAGGATGAGGAGCTCAAGATGTCGCAAGGAAGTCTGCCTCACTGCTGGACAGTCTTTTAACAATAAATGTCCTCCCTAACCTGCCTCCATCTAAATCCCATCCATTAGTCCCAGTAATAATTCCAATCCATAACCACCTCATGTTCCGTATAATAATTTAATAGAATGAAAAGAAATGTTCCTTTTAATTTGGGTTAAAACTACTTTTTGAAGTACTTTGATTATTAAACTAAAATCCAAGAGCTTTGTGACTGCCAAGGTGGGCTTTATGCACGTCTTTTGATGTCAGCTCTGAGCACATCCCAGCTCATATTGAGTGAAATGAAAAATTCTTTTTTATTCATGTTCTTTTATGAATCCTCCTTGGTCCTTGTCATTTTCTGGGTTTTCTCTGTCTCTGAAGTTCCATTCTTGAGTGTGAAACCCAGAACTGCACAGAACACTTCGGATTCAATGTTATACTTCAGGTTTTCCCATCCATTTCTTCCTTTCTTCTTCCTTCCTCCTAACCACTTTTCCGCCATCTACCTGTCTTTCCATCCACCCATCCTTCCATCTCAAATATACTAGTCAAAAGCAGAATGCCAGGGTCTGAACAATGTCCCTTAACAATGGAATGCAATAAACCCTACCCCTAACAGCAATGCCAGCCCCAGAATTGGTTGAAGCAGCTGTTCCCTGCCACCACCACCACCAATCCCAGATATCAGCATAAGCCCCAGGTGGGCAGGCTAAAATCCATGCCAAGGCCTCAGGGTATGTCATTGTCCTTCAACTGTTCCTCAAGGTAGGTCATTGTCTCTCAACTCCAAAATCACATAATTAAGTTCAATAATTCAATACTGAGCATTTGTAAGAAAGCCACACTGAGCTCTCACAGCCTGTCCAGGTCATTCAAGTCAGAACAGTCATCACGTAGGTCACCAATGCTTTGCTCTGCCCAGTGGCTCAGTCCTATGATTCCTCACGACATACTGAGGTTAATCCTATGGGCCCCACTCAGCTTCCACTCCTTGCTAATGTGTCATGTCCCAAATGTTCCTAACTTGGATGCCCATTTTTGCTGCTGGGTTCTCTCTAGGTGTGCACACCTCTGCATCCAGCATCTCCCACCAAACTTGAGCATATGCTAATTCCTTCTTTTAAGTGTGGCTGTCTTAGGAAAATGGATCTCTGCACTGGTTCTTTTAAAAAGTCAGATCTGGGGATCCCTGGGTGGCTCAGCGGTTTGACACCTGCTTTCACGCCCAGGGCCTGATCCTGGAGACCCGGGATTGAGTCCCACATCGGGCTCCCTGCATGGAGCCTGCTTCTCCTTCTGCCTGTGTCTCTGCCTCTCTCTCTGTGTCTCTCATGAATAAATAAATAAAATCTTTTAAAAAAAGAAATGTTAAAAAAGTAAAAATTAAAAAAAATTAAAAGTCAGATCTGTACACATCCACTCAGGCAAAATTGCACAAATGCATCCTTGACCGGGGGTGGGGGGTGAGGAGGTGAAGCCATACTCAGTGAGAGGCCAGCCAGACCCAAGCCCACCCGCCTGGCACATACCTGCACCCATCAGATGTGCAGTGGTAGGTGAGGATGCAGCCATCTGCACAGTCGGAGGTTTGAAAATCACTAACTCCCGCTCTGTGGGGTTAAGTGATAGCAGAACAAATTCTGCTGGAAAAGGTCATGTGTTCTTGAAGATTTCCAAGAATTCCAGATATTCTCCTATTCTTTGTCCAGGGGTAAAACAATATATACATTCAAGATTTTTTTCCCTGGAACTAACTTCAGCCCATCTTGCTCTAATTTAAACCCATTCTCTAGGCTTAAGATTTTTGCCTTTTCATGAGCTATTCTCCTTCCTAATCATGGAAAGATTACTAAATTGCAAACCTACCACATGCCTGGCAGTGTATAGGTTGTTTTGAGGCACAGTTTCATCGAGGCAACTTTCTGCAAGATAGGTTTCTTTTTCCCTATTTTTAGAGGAGAAACTGAGTCTTTAGGGGATTTAGTAATTCACATGATATCATGCCTCTAATAAATGACAGACTGTCATTGAAACCCAAGCCAGACTTCCCAGCCAGGGCTACCAAACACCAGGCTATTCTTCTATCTAAAATATTCACCTTACAGCTATAATGAGTTTACAAAGAGTTCTGAAAGCAGAAGCTAGCCCCAATTAGCAACTTTTATAGCTATTAAATAATCTGTTTAACTTACCCTCCAAATAATGTCCTGCTATCTAAATAAATATCAATGATATTTTTTCTAACTTCACTTTCAACTCCTCATCAAAGGAGCCAGCCCACCTTTAAGACCCTGTGCAGAGGCACCTGGGTGCCTCAGTAGTTGAGCATCTGCCTTCAGCTCAGGGCATGATTCTGGAGTCCAGGGATGGAGTCCCGCATTGGGCTTCCTGCATGGAGCCTGCTTCTCCCTCTGCCTATGTCTATGCTTCTCTCTGTGTGTGTGTCTCTCATGAATAGATAAATAAAATCTTTAAAAAAAAAAAAAGGATGGGGGTGCCAGCCAGCCTTTAAGACCATGTGCAGAAGGGACACAAGACTTAATTGCCTCTTTCAATTCACAGTATCACATGGAGGTCAGGACATTTCATTTGTGGTTCTTCCCAACCATAAGGTTCCTTGGGCAGGACATGCCAGGTGAGGATTTCAGAGTCAGGCTGGCATTTGCCTCCAGCAAGTGGGGAGGGAAGGTGGGTGGCCAGACCAGTCCTGGAAGTCTGCACCTGGGCAAGGGACTTCCAGCTCAAGCCCTCAATCATCGCCGATCTCAGACCATCAGAGGTTGTTTCCAGGAAGGCATGCCTGCTTCTGGGGCGCCCACACTTTGGAGAGGGCTCCAGGGAGCCACTGAGAAATTTTAGGACCTCAGGACCTCAGGACCTCAGCCAGGGGGTCTCAGCTGGCATTGGGGAGCATAACAACTCCCAGGGAGTACTCAGAAGTGTGACAGTGAGCTGTTGCAAAGCTAAGGGTACTGTAGGCAATTAGTGGTAGGGCAGGTTACGCTAAATGTGTTCTAATATGTGAGACAGACCCATGCAATGACAAATTGCCCATTCAAAATGCAACTGGCACTCTACTGACTGAACCCAACTTTCTCAGTGTACAGAATAAAAGGATTTGAATGATTTCCCCTGAAGGGACTTAGCAAGAATTTTTTTCTGCCCACTGGTGTCAGCATATATTCAGCTCCCCCAGGAAAAACGTGATAAAGTTTATTGCTTCTCCTTAAACATGTCAGTAAGGCCACAATCCCCAGAAATGAAAAGGAAAATGATATTCATCAAATGTGCGAAATCCTGCATTAAGTGCAATGCTTAGCATGCATTATCTCACTTCTCCTCTGAAAAAACAAACCAAACAAAACAACAAACCCTGGGAATCAGGTGGTCTAAGGAGGAAGGGAAAGGCTCAGGGCAGTTGAGTAAGCTGACCAAGATCACACAGCTCATCCGTGGCAGAAGCAAGATTGCAACCTAGTTCTCCTGGCCAGCACCTTCCATGGAGACACATGAGAGCAGCAAGTTGGGCACCCGAAATTTTACCTCTCTCTAGGCACCCCAAATCACATCTTGGGTCTTGTAGAGACTCCACCAAACCTAAGCAAAATAGAGGTCAAGTTCATCTTGGAGCCTCCTGTCCTCCTCCTGGGGGGTCCCTCCACCAAATACCACTAGAGTTAGCCGAAAGAAGCTAGTCATGGGTAATTGCTACCAGGAAGTTTTGCTTTTTGTAAGAGTACCTCTGCCATGTGAAAAACACGGATATATAAGGAAGCAAGCTCCCATTGGGGAAGGGAAATGGAGAGGGGGTTAATTGCTAAGGAGAAATAAGACCTATTTCTAGAACTATTACCATCCTGTCACTTTGCCTTACATAAACCAGCCTTTAAAACCTGTTGAAGAAATAAAAGGGCTTTGGCCTGGGTGCTTCTGACCACCTCTGAGAGTTCTGTTTTCTTTCTATTTGACCTTGAACCATGGCAATCCAAGAAGGAAGGGAAATAATAGTGAAGAGAGACACAGAGAAGAGAGGGGAGATGGTATTTCCATGTAGACTCTAAGACTTTCATAGCAACAAGAAAATGGAAAAGCAGCAGGGCTGCTGATAATGGTCCTCCCTTGGCAATTTTTGAAATCTTTCTGCATTTAGTCAGAAAGTAACCAGACTGGAATCCCCCATCCTATCACTTCCGGGGTGTGTGAAGCATGTGCATGCCCTAACATGGAGGAAACACAAGTTTTTCATTTGTGTAAACAAGATAGTAATTTCCAACTCATGGCACTGCCCTTAAAAATATACATGGAAATAAAGTACCTAGCACTTAGTAGGTACTCAGTAAGAGGAAGCACCTAGGGCTGGGGCTGATTCTCCTAGATGGAGTGCATGGGTGCTTTAGGCTAGGTGGTGCAAAGGAGTTCATCACCTCCAAAGCTCTGACTTTGCATCCTCAATCTCTTTTTCTCCTAGAGAATGGGGGGGGGGGGGGGGGAGAGCAAGGAGGGGAGTTTTCAGGGTAACAAGACTAATCAGGATTTCACCATCAAAGCAAATATATCCAATTAACAGCTATTAAAGAAGCATTTTCTGGCACTGTGCACAATGAAGGCCATTCTATCTAGTGGAAATTAATCTTAATTATTGGTACCTGCATACATACGTGAAAAGGGAAGCAACTCACATTAATCTACATTAAACTTAATAGCAGTCCGTGTATTATCTATTCTGAGTCAAAATTGACTGTTGGCCTCTGCATAGATACCTGCAGTGCTAACTCAAGTAATTACAGTGCAGTGGGTCTCAAAGACACAATTTTTTCCCTATATAATAAATCAGCAGCGAGAAGCTTTTTATAATTAAAAACCAAAAGGAAAAAATAGAACTGTATAGGCAAATGTCATTTCCTTCTAAAGGAAATTAGGAAAAAGGAAAATGTGTCTTCTTGTTGTCTCTCCTGAACAGAGGATGAAACACTCATCTCTGATGGAATCCCAAACAGAGAGATAAATACACGGTTAGGTTTATAGAACTATGGAAAAGAATGTTTTTGGAACCTCCAATTCAAGGTTTCTAAGAGCCCTTCACTTTATTTCCAAAGACACTAATAAGGCTGAGAGCAATGCCTTATATGAATTGGAATTTCCAATAGTCTGGGGCAGGGTGGAAGGCCAAGTCGATTTTATTAAATTCCACTTCGATGGGATCCTCTTCCGTTCATCATGATAAAAAGAGGAAGGGCGACCATGTTCTCACCCTCTCTGCTGCTCACACCCTTCACACTGGAGCATCATTCATTTATTCAGTAAATCAAATTGTAGCCATTGCCCTACCTGACCCAGATTGTGTTCACTCTTGCTGTCTCCATCTCCAGAAACCACAGGCCCTCCTCCACCTTGAATATTCCTGTTCCCTAGGGCTTTCCCTGGTTGCCTGAAATCATACATCTACTGGTGCTCTGTAGGGAAAACCACCCACACAACCTCCACAGTCAGGACACAAGCTCGCTCAAGCCGGACTTCCCCAGACTGGCCGCCAGTCCTCATCATTATCTAAATCCCAGCTCACTCCAATGCAGGACGCTTCTTAAGCCCCTGCTACCTCCCTGCACATTCTCATCTTCATTTCTGGGTTACCCTTAAGCCTTCCCTCACTCTGCCCAGCCCCCCGCCTTGAGTGCCAACCAGGGCCGCCGTGCCCAGCTATCGGGTTATGTGTATAACGGCAAATTGAAAGGTGGCACCAGGACTGTATACTCAGTAGCCCTGTCAACTTCTTGGCACCCTGTCACCACCAACTTGGCTCAGTTTTGACTCTTTGCCCTGCACCTTCTCCAGCTTCTGCATTCCCATCCCACTACTCTGCTCTCAGCCCCCAGACCCCTTCTTCATCCAAAGCCACTCACAACCCCACAACTTTTCACTGTAGGACCTCGAAGTCAGTTTCTTTTCTTTTTTCTTTCTTTCTTTCTTTCTTTCTTTCTTTCTTTCTTTCTTTCTTTTTTTTTTTTTTTACATTTTATTTATTCATGAGAGACACATAGAGAGAAGCAGAGACATAGGCAGAGGGAGAAGCAGGCTCCATCCAGGGAGCCCAATGCAAGACTCAATCCCAGAACCCCAGGATCACACCCTGAGCTGAAGGCAGACGCTCAACTGCTGAGCCACCCAGGCATCCCCGAAGTCAGTTTCCAATACCATGCTTGGAATCTTTTCACCCAGTGCCTGCTCCAAACTTTCCCATCAGGCTGAAAGTCTGTTGAATCACAACTATCTTCACAGCCATGGTTTTCTCACCCCTACTCTCTAAGTGCATGGACTAGCTCTTGCTGCTTCCTCCTACCTCTGATACCTGTCCACTTTGTTCTCCCTTATCCAGTAGGGTCATTTAGCACAGTTTTCAAATAAAAAACCGTGTATATGCTCTCTGGAGAAACTTTAGAAAATATAGAAAAAGAAAGAAAGAAAGGTAGCCTCTTGGTGTTTACTACTCAGATCTTTCTGTGGCTACATAGCCCACATTCATCAAAATGGCAACACAAGTGACATTGCTTTTTAAAATGATTCTTATTCTTTTCTTTTCTTTTTTTAAGATTTATTTACTTATTTGAGAGAAAGTGAGGGTGGGGGGAGGAGCAAAGGGAGAATCTGAAGCAGACTCCATGCTGAGTGCAGAGCCTGACATGGGCTCAATCTCGGCATCCTGAGACCATGACCTGAACCAAAACCAAAAGTCAGATGCTCAACCAACTATGCCACCTGGGCACCCCGTCATTCATTTCTTTTCTTTGAATATGTAATGTGTGCTCTGGTCTGCAAGCATCCTTCTCCAGAGGCAATCAGCATTACCAGCTTATTTTATGCTTTCTAGTTTATGGGTGATACGTGTGTGTGTGTGTGTGTGTGTGTGTGATATTATATATTTTTTCTTTTTACACAAGTGGTGGGTCCACCATGCTTTAACATCTTGCCACTTCTGCTTAATAAATGTGAGAGCAATTTATATTGTAAATGTAGATCTATACTAGCTTCCTTTTAAATATATATCTCTTTAATTAAAACAGTTACTATATAACAACAAAGTTGAGGTTGAAGTATAGCAAAAATCATGAGAAGCATTTGAACAGTTGAAATTCAGAGTACACTGGTCTCCCTTGTATATAATTTCTGTCACCTCCTCTGACCACCTAACCTTACCCATAAGTGGCTCTCTGGACCTGCTTGAATACCTCTACTGATGTGGAACTCACTTCCTCAAGAGATAGGCTGAGGTGGTGATGCTGTCCTCCTGAGCCTTCTTCCCTTCATCACACTGAAATATCTTCCATTTCCCAGCTTGCAGAAATCCAATGATCTCACCTTACTGGAATTTAAAATCTATTTCATCCATTTGGACACTTAACAGCAACCACTCAACAGTGTTTCTTAACCATATCATAGGAGGCTGCTTTGCCCTTTGAACTTAATTTTAAGTTTCTGAAAGGCAGAAACTGACACTTGGGTCTCTCTTGAGTCCCCTTCCAATGCCTGCCATAGGCTTCCCACACTGCACCTGGATAACATCTTCTTATCTCCCAGATCTTAGCCAGGTCATTACTTCCCCCAGAGAGGCTTTCCTAACCCTCCACCCCCAGAATTCTTCCAGTCATTGTAATTGTTTGTGATCTGTATTTCCCAGTGGATCATGCAAAGCCTGCCATTGTGTATATATATATATATATATATATATATATATATATATATAGTGGGTAAATAAATGGACACATGAATATTAAGGAGAAAATCAATTATAGCTTTTTCTTGAAATACAGTGATGACAGAGACATATTACGTTTTTTAGGGGATCTTGTGGAATCCAAATGCTGGAGATGTTCTCCTCCAGGGCCCCCTGGACACTGACTGGGCCACCATTTGCCTTGTACAAAAGTCCTAGGGCTCCAACACAGAGCACCTAACCATGACCGAAGCTTCAGAAACACAAAGTTGGAAGTTAAGTTTCTAGGCCATGCAAATTTCAGGAAAGCACGTCTTAGGAGGAGGGTTCTTAGAAGGATATTCATCAAAGTTCATGAGAGCCAGAGGGAAGACAACTAACCTTTATTATGCTCCCATTTTGTGCTGGCAATGGAATTGTAAATGAGAGATTTTTCCCTCTTGCAAGGATGAAGGATGGAGAACTGGCACCAGCCCTAAAGAACACTCCTCTTGCCTGTCCCTCTGCCCAGAACCTGCACGCAACTCTAAGTTGGAATTGTCAGCCAACAAGCACTTCCTGAGAACATACTGGTTATAAAAAGACCAGTTCAGTTTTCTTAACACTCAAGAGAGCAGTATACAATGAATTCTCATGAACAGCTAAACAGTACTGTAAATGAAACACCTAAAACAGCCATCCAAGATTACTGTGGTGGGAGGAGCACAGGGTGTGAAGGACAAAGCATGTGAACCCTGACTCTGACCCTCTCAGCAGTGTGACCTTTGGAAGTGTACTTCATCCCTCCCTCTCAACTTTTCTCTGCAACGAAAGTAATAATGCTGCTTCACAATTGTCCTGAGGATTAAATGAAACGTGATAAGATCAAACAAACTTGAAAGTGGGCAGAGACTGCATGTGGACTTTAGAAGGAGATGGGTTGGAAATAGGGCAGGGAAGGGAAATGTGGAAAAGGAGGGAAAGTCACTGGAAGAGGCAGAGGTCACTTACATCGTACAAAGGAGGACCTTTGACATGTCCATTATGATTTGCTCATCCTGTATTCTTGCCACTCCATGAACATTCAATGAGCATCTACAAATGGTGAACTAGTCACCGCAAAGCCTACACTCATGGAGCTTACATTTCAACAGGGATACAGACACACAAAGAATTGACTTGGATTCTGTGGACTCAGGTCTCCAAGGTGAGGGGCGGAGCACATGGGAGTGACTCCTAATCCAGGCAGGTGTGTTAGAATCAGGTGGCAGTTTTCTGAGACAAGTAGAGTCATCTTGGATGGGGTGGGGTTGGGCAGAGGTGTTGGAGGTAGAAGTTTCTAGAAACCTCCTATAGGCTCAGACCTATACTTTCTCAGAGAGTATAAGGGAAGAAGTGACTAGAAGACAGAACCTCATAAATCATGGTAATGAATTTGGACCATACCATATAAATCAACGTAGAATTTTAAGCAAGAAAGTGACACACACAATCAGATTTGCACTTTAGAAAGCAGAATGGGTTGGAGTAGGGCAAGATAGAGATGAGGAAACAAGCCAGGAAAGACTTCCGGGAAATTAACTAAAGGAGAGACTATAGGAGATGAGGGGAAGCAGAGAGAGGTATGGAGAATATGACTCACAGTATTCATGAATGGTTGGAGGACGGTGACAAAGGAAAGATATCAGCAGTGGTCCCCAGGTGTCTGCCTTAGGCAGTTAGGTAAAAGGTGGCAACAATGACTGATAGGAGGTTTCAAGATGAGATACTGAAATCAATTTTGGATATGTCAAGACTGAGGTTCTTGGGAGCTATCCAACGATAGTTGTCCAACCCCCTAAGAGGTGGGCAGAAGAAGGGACTCAATTCACCAACAGTGAGCTGGAGAGGCAGGAGACAGCCCTACAAAAAGTGCAGTGTGACAGAAGCCAGGAAGGGAGAGGGTGTTGCATGATGAGATAAGACTTTAGATATATTTATTGGAGAGGGGAAAGTGGAAGTCTTGGTGACTGGGCAAGTTCCAGAGGAATCCAGATTGCCAGTGCTGAGAGGCAGATGGGAGGTGGAAGAGGAGACAGCAAGTACAGGCAAAACTCACCAGGAACTTCCTATGACAGTTAAGATGAAAGATAAGGAAGTACCTAGACAGGAATGAGTACAGGGAGGGTTTTGAGAATGATTTTTTTTTTTTTTAAGGTGGGAGAGTCTCAAGCATCTCTTAGTAAGAAAAAAAAACAATGGGAAGAAAAGTTTTAAATATATATATAGAAGAGAGGAAGAAAACAATGATAGAGGAGAGTCTTGAAGAGAATGGATGGAGATAGGATCCAGGAGGTATTTCACTAGAACAAAAATGAAAGATGTTCTATTGGTTAGAAATATCATTCAGGCTCAAATAACAGTAAATCCGCCAGGATTGTGATTTAAACTCAGATTTAATAAGTCAGGAGGTAGCTATTCACTATAATCAGTTAAGCACCTCAATGGTGCTGGGGCTCAGAACTAACAACCCTGTGATTTGCTTCACCTTTGCCTCATGGTTGCAAGATGGCTGCAGAAGCTCTAAGCATTACATCTATAAATGACCAATTCATAGTCAGGAGGCAGGGGTTGGTGATGGGCAGAGTTTCTCCTCTCATAACCACCCCCCTTAAAAGAAAGAAAAGTATATTCTAGAAGCCCTCCAGAAGACGACTTCTTGATACATCATTACCTAAAATTGGGACTTAAGAGTCATCCCCAGACCAAGGCTGGATCCACTTCCCCAAATGAAGGCATCTCCACCCAGGCAAAATCAAGACTCCAAAGGCAAAGAAGAAAGGGGTGGCTTTAGTTTGGACATAGTAGTGTCTGCCTCAGAGGTACAGGTAAGATAGGTCGGCAGGTTTGGGAGCAAGAAGTTGAATGAATTCTCATCCAGCAGACACAGTGCATGTGCCGCACACCCACCCACCCGTACACACACACACACACACACACACACACACACCAGCTGTGACAACCAAGGAGGTCTCTCAACATTGCCGAATGTCCCCTGGGGAACAAGATGGTCCCAGTCAGGAAACACTAAGACAGATAGAGCCAAAATTCAAACCGAGTCTGCTGGAGACATATCTTCCCGCTGGCCTGAGTTCCACAGCCCACAATGCACCACCAGCACTGCCACCACGCAGCACCCCTAGTTCTTGCCTAAGCCTTCCTGCTGGGGTTCTACACACCATAGACTTGCCTTTGGTAGTGATCCGTTTTCCGGAAAGAATTAGAACTCATAAAAATTAAATCTTTACAAGAGCTCTATATGTTCTTTTCCAGGAAGTCAATCATTTGGGTAAAAAAAATGTGGCAACATTTTCCCAAGGACTTGGAGGAGGAAACCACCATCCAGAAAGGAAAATCTTTCAAGTTGGAATGTGCTCTAGGCTGCCTCTTTAAATGAAAAACGTTATATGCCTGGGAAATATTATATCTGCCAGCGTCATATGAGGGGCTCACTGTAATAACGATAGCATCAACTCCATGCTGCTCTTCATCCCTGAGACTCCAGAAAGGGCCTTAAAATGAAATTTTATACAAGTGCACACAAACATACACGCCATTGGAAAAATTCACACATATATCACTTTGTCCACCTCTCTAATGAAGGTGGAATGCGGTGGCAGATGTTTCACAGCTGCCCAACACTCACCCTCCAGCAGTTTAGGACAGGAAGCCAAGGACACTCGATCCAAGAGGAATTGCAGGGAGAGTTGAGGGAGGTAAAATCCAATCCTGCAAACTGGGATTCAGCCAAATGCATGGAGCACCCCTCCATATCATTGCCTCATCCCTTACTCCAAGAGACCGAATGAAGAAAAATGACAGGCATCTATCTGCATCTGAGAGGCCGTGCTGGAACTAGGAAAGATTCCTAACACTTGAGGCGTACGTGCTGTGTACACAGCCTGCAGCCCAGCACAGTGAGGTCAAGGTTATAGGTTTGGTCCCCAGTCCAGTTAAATATCTTAACTCTGTTGAATAGCCCTTGGCTTTATCCCTACTGTATAGACGGCTGCCAGCCCATTAGGGGATAAACCCTTTCATGAACAATGCCTCACTGATGCACCGTGGAGGGTAGGGGAGCACAGGGATTGGCCACGGCATCTTGTCCAACAAAGTCAGACACTGTATACAAAGGGAGGTAAGGGAACAACTAGCTGGGGAGCATCTCACTCAGGGCATAGCTTTTCCTTTGCTATTTTATGAATCCTTACTAGATCTTATTTATCTGAACTTTACAAATGAAGAAAACTGAGGCTTTGCAGTGTTTAAGCAATGTATTGGGGTTATACCTGCAATAAGTCAGATTCAAACTCAGGTCTACTGACCTCAAGATGACTACATCTGTGCTACCATCATATCAGGACTTGGACTATTGCTAACACCTCAGAAATCTTTTTGCCTCGCCCAAGTCATTACCCACCCTCCTCTCCAGGTAACTGCTGTTCTTCCTTCTGTTATATAGATTAATTTTTCCTTCCGAACTACATATAAATGGAATCATGTAATATGTATTCTTTGATAATGTTGCTACGAACTTTCTTGGCATCTCTTTTGGTGCTCACATGTTTACACATATATACCTAGGAATAAAATGACTGAATCAAAGGATATACATTTGTTCACTTTTAGTAGATAATGTCAAGTTGTTTCCCAAGGTGTTGTACTAATTAACACTCCCACTTACAGTATGTGAAGGCTCTCATTGCTTCACATTCTCCAAAATTGGTATTTTGAGTTTCTTTTTAATTTTTAAAAATATTTTATTTATTTATTTATTTATTTATTTATTTATTTATTTATTTATGAGAGAAGCAGAAAGAGGCAGAGACACAGGCAGAGGGAGAAGCAGGCTCCTTGCAGAAGCCCAATGTGGGACTGGATCCTGGGACCCAGGATCGCGCCCTGGGCCAAAGGCAGGCGCTAAACTGCTGAGCCACCCAGGGATCCCCTCTTTTTAATTTTAATCATTTTTGTTGGCTGTATAGTTGTATCACATTGTGGTTATAGGTTCCTTGGTAATTAATGAACTTGAGGGCCTTTTCATACACTTGTTGGTCGCTCAGACCATTCCCTATTTTGCGACGGAGAGTCTGCTTTTACATGTTGATTTGTAGGTCCTTATTCTATGTGCCAAAGTTCTTTGTTAGACATAGGTTGCAAATATCTTCTCTCATGCTGTGGCTCCTCTGTTCAGTACCTTTGGTGTCTCTTAGTTCTTTTTATTCAAACCCCAAATCAGTGCAACTTTTACTGCATCTTGAAAATATCAGAAATAAGTCAGAAAAATTATAGGGCATCTTGCTGCTGCTGCTGCTGTAGCTGGACAACTTAGATCTTATTCATTAGCCTGCTAAACTGTTCATTTTGCAGAAACATAGCTACCATCCAAAAATTTTCTGATATCCTTGTTTTAATGGTTGTGGTTTGCTGAATCAAATGAGCTGAGCTTTTAATTTTAATGATTTTAGTGAAGTCCACTTTATTAGTTTTTTGTTATGATTTTTAAAATATTTGCCACCTAAAGGGATAAAGATATTCTCCTCTGCTATTTTCTAGAATGTTTATTGTTTACCTCTCATATTTGGATTTGTAATACACATGAAAAAAATTTTCCATACAATGTAGGTTCGCTTTTTTTCTCCAAATAGATATCTAATTACCCTAGAACCAATTATTGATAAATACTAACCTCTTTACTACATTGAAGTAGTGCTTTTCTCACAGAAGTCAAGCAACCGTATATGTGTAGATCTGTTTCTGAATTCTTTACTGTTCTACTGGACTGTTTGTCTATTTTTGTAGCCATTCCACCTAACATAACTACTATAACTTTTAAAAAAGATTTTATGTATTCATGAGAGACACACACAGAGAGAGGGACAGACATAGGCAGAGGGAGAAGCAGGCGCCCTGCAGGGAGTCTGAGCAGCACTTGATCCCAGGACCCTACGATCATGACCTAAGCTGAAGGCAGACTCTCAATCACTGAGCCACTGAGGTGCCTCCTACTATAACTTTATAATAAGTCTTTATACAGTGTAAGTTCTCTAACTTTTTCTACTAGGCTGTCTTGGCTATTCTTGCCCCCATAGTATGTTAATAAGTTTTAGAATCAGCATGTCAATTTTTTAAATCCTTGGGATTTTGAATGGAATCACACTTACTCTATAGATCAATTTTGAGAAAGGGGACATTTCTACAAAATGAAGTCTTCTGATCCACAGTGTGTATCCTTCTATTTATTAGGTCTTCTTTAATTTTTCTCAATAAATGTTTTTTTTAATTTAAGTCTTACTGTCTCTGGAGACATAGTCTTGAATATTGAGCAATTTTAATCTATTATAATGTGTATCATTTTTAAAACTTTTAAAAAATTATTTGTGGATAGTATAAAGAAACACAATTTTTCTATTGACCTTGTATCCAGTGTCTTCACTGAATTGAGTTCTGAATTCTAATTATTTATCTATATATTCATTTTGAAATTTTAAAGACATGATCATGATGTGTCCAAATTTTAATAGTGAGCACACTTGTCTCATTTCTAGTATCAAGAGGAAAGCTTTCAAAATTTTAGCATTAACTAGATACCTTTTATCATACTAAGATCCCTGCTAGTCTTTCTTGGCTGAGAATTTTAATAATGAACAAAGTTTCAATTTTTATGAAGTATTTTTTCCACATCTCTTAAGATGATCACATGATATATTTCCTCCTTTATTCTGTTCATGTGGTTAATGATAATGATTGATTCTCTAATGTTAAGCTAACCTTGCATTCCTAGCATAAGCCCTATTTGGTTATAATATCCTCTTCATGGCATATGTCTGGACTTAATTTTCTTTAGGGTCTTAATTTTCTTTAGGGTCTTAATTTTCTTTTGAGTCTATGTTAATGAGAAAAACTGGCCTTTCTTGTTCTACACTTGTCGAGTTTTGGTACAGGTTTAGGTTGATTTCAGAAAACAAGCTGAAAATTGTTCTCTTTTTTCCTGATCTCTGGAAGAGTTTGTGAATAATGCATCTTATCTGGTCTTTAAATGGTTGGGAGAGTTCACTGATAAAGCTATCTGGGCTTGGTGTTTTCTCTGTGGAAAGGTTTTTATTTGACAGGAGGAAAAACAAGAGCAAGAGATAACACAGGCAGACCCATAGGTAATCCAGGTAGTAAAGTTATTTGACACAGTTGTTGACTGTGGTTAACATGTAACCATTAGATCACATGGAAGAATAGAATTTCTATTTTTTAGTTTTGTTTTTTTTGCACAGTACTGGCAAGTCGAGTTTTTCAAGAAATTTATCCACTTAAATTTTCAAATTTACTAGCATAATATCTTCATGATTTCACATTACTTCTTAATGTCTCTAGGATCTATAGAGATTTCATCTTCATATCTTCATACTGATGCCATCTTCGTACTGGTACTCTGTGTTCTCTTTCTTCACGATCGCTTCTCCTGAGACTTCGTTAATTCTTTCAGTCAATTCAAAGAAACAGCTTCCAACATTATTGATTTTTTTCTATAATGTGTGCATTTTGTTTCATTAATTTAATCTTATCATCTTCTTTCTACTATTTTGGGTTTCATTTGCCTTTCCTTGTCTAACTTCTTAATTAGATGTTAAAATAATATATTTTAATTCTTCTATTCTTTAATACATACATTTTAAGGATAGACATTTAAAGCACAGCATTAGCTGCCTCCCACGAGTGTTGATATAATTTTTTATCATTCCCTTCAAAATATACGCTAATTTTTTATTTCTTCTTTGAGTATGGATTTAACTTACATATAATTAAACTTCACTACCATCAGAGAATCTATTTTGTATATAATATCAATCCTTTGAAATGTCTTGAAACTTGCTTTATTGCTCAATTGATAGTTTATTCTGGTAATTACTCTATAAAAACTTTAAAAGAAAATGTATTCTGCAGTTACAGGGTTCAAGATCTATAAATGTCTAATAGAAGTTTCATTAGTTATGTTTTTCAAGTTTTCTGTAATTCTGGTAATATTACATCTATTTACTTTATTCATTATTAAGAGGGTTCTGTTAAAATCTCCTACTAACTCTTGTTAGTAGACTTTTTAATATTTTTCCTTAGTTCTGTCACATTTTTTCTCTATTTCAAGGCTATTTCAAGTTTATAATTGCTATATCTTCCTTGTAAGTTGACCTTTTTAACATTTTGAAATGTCCCTATTTATCTCTAGAATTGCTGCTTTTATTTAAGTCTGCTTTGTTTGATACAAATATAGCTACATCTATTATTTTGGTTAATGTTTCCTGTATATTTTTTTCCTTCATTTTACTTTCAATCTCTCTTTAACTGTATTTAAGATGCGTCTTATAGGTAACATTTAGTTGAATTTTGCATTTATTTGATCATCTTCATCTTTTAACTTGAGTAGTGTACTTATATTTAAAATAAATACTGATATATTTGACTTTAAAATCTTCTACCTTATTATTTACTATTGTCTGTTTGCCTCACTCATTCTTTGTTTTTCCTTTATTGTCTCCTTTTAAACTAACCAAGTATTTCTATTATTCCACTCTCCCCCTGTATTTGTATTAGCTTGTTAATTATAAATTATCTTATTATACTTGTAGTAGTTATTCTAAGGCAGTTCTCAAACTTTCACATGCATGAGAAACATCTGGAAGACTTTCCAAAATGTAGTTTTCTGGGCTTCACCTCAGATTTTCTGCTTCTGCAGGCCTGAGAGGAACACAAGAAATTACATTTCCAACAAGTTTGCAGGTGATGCTGATGAGGCCAGTCCAGGATTCACACTTTGAAAAATATATATCCTTGATTTATTGCAGTCTGCTGTAGACTGATACATCTACTATTTCCCAGAAAATGCAACAACCTTAGAATTCTTCCACTCCACTTACTCAAATTTCTACTTTTATGCTACAATTTTCATGCATTTTAAATCTATGTATTTTTAAACCCCAAAGACATGACTTTATAATTGTTATACACATTAAATATTCATCTAATTTTTATATTTATCTTTGCACTGCTCTTCATTTCTTCTTGCATTTCTGCACTTCCATCTGAGATCATTTATCATTTACTTAAAGAACTCCTTTCAGTATTTCCATTACTGTGTCACTTGGTAGCAAATTCTCTCAACCTGGTTGTATAAAAAGGTCTTCATTTTATTTTTATTTTTTAAAGGATATTTTTGCTGGGTATAGAATTTCAGAATGGGGAATATTTTCTTTCAGCATGATAAATATGCAACTCCATTGTTGATTGCTTTGTTTTGTTTGTTTCCAGCATTTCTTTTGAATGTCGACTATAAGTCTTAGTGCTGTTCCCTTGAGGCTAAGACGTCCATTTTAAATGGCATCTTTTAAGGTATTCTCTTTGTCTTTGATTTTAAGTAGTTTGACTATGATGTTCCTGAGTATGGCCTTATTTGTATTTACTCTATTTGGCATTTATTGTGTTTATTGAATTTGTAATTTGATGATTTTCATTAATTCTGGAAAATTCTCAGAGTATCTCTTCTGAGATGGCTTCTGCCTCAATTCTCTCTCTTCTCTTTCTGAATTTATACTTACAGATGATTAGAACTTTTCACCATATCCTAGGTGTCTCTTATGCACATTTTTATGTGTTTTTCAGCCTTCTTCCTCTTTGTGATTTTTTTATCCTAACCTGATCTTTTCTAACCTACACTTAAGTCTATCTATTGAGTTATTTCAGTTATTATAGTTTTTATTTAAAAAATTCCTTTTCATTCTTATTGACAGATTCCAGCTGTCTGGTGAGATTTTCTATCTTGTCATCTACTTTTTTGCACATATTAATTACAATTAAAGACAGTGCCAAACAATTTTAATATCTGGAATTTCTGTGGGTCTGTTTCTATTGTTTGTTCTTTCTCTTGCTTTTCCTCCTGGTGTGCCAAGTGATATTTAATTGAAATCTGGACATTATGTATAATACATTTTAGAGGATTTAGGTTATGTTCTCTTCCTGCATAGGGGTTTTAGTAAAGGTTTAGACTGGCAGTTAAAGTAGAGAGAAAATCACCTTGTCTGAGTAATAACTGGGATACTTCAAGACTTGATTTTTGGTTTTCATAAAGGCTGACTTATTTTAAGTGTGCCTTTAATGTCAGGGTATAGCCTTTATAGGTATTAATTTAAAGCCTCAATATTTACAAGGCCCTCTTGTTTGTTATGTCCTGAACTCCAATAATTATCTGCCCAGCACTGTGAGACTGCAGAAAGTTCCGTGTTGCTTTATAATATTTCTATGCTGCCCCATGCAACTAGAAATATTAGTAAATGCCTCAAGTTAATAGCAATAGAGAATATTGGGCTCACCTCCCTGAGGTTCTCTTTTCACCAGGATCTTGATTTTCCAAGTCCTAGATGCCTTAGTAGCACTGAACTCCAATTTTTGTCTTGCTAGTCCCATGAGACAACCAAAAGCTTTGATTAAATACTTTCTGCTAAGACTCTCAGCCCTATTCTGCTTATAAGTCAACAAACACGCTAAGAATAAAACCACCAGAAAATATTGAGCCTGATTTTCTCTAGGATCCTGGCCCCACAAAGCCTGGATGCTTTGATTATTCTCCAACATCTTCAAGGAGTAGTTGCTTTTTTATTATATAACTGTTATATTTGTCAGGAAATACATTCTCATGAAAGCTAGTCAATCATAGTCAGAAGTGGAAGTTGATTGGTTGTTTTTTTTTAAGTCCTCCAGGTGGCTTTAATATGTGGTCATACTTAGGAACCACTGCCCTAACTTATTATACTTCCCTGCACATGTAATTTCCTCTGCCAGGAACATTGTTTTACACCCTCTGCCTGGCTAACCTCTGGCAGAAGCCTTTACTTACCTAAAGACACATGGGGTTAGTTGCCATTCTACATAAGCCTCCAAAACACTATATCTACTTTATTTTAACATTTATCCCACTATATTCTAGTCTGTGTGCTTTTGCATTTATCTTCTCCAGCAGGCTCTGAGTTCCTCATTTTTCCCAAACAACAGTCCTCTCTCTCCCTCTCCAATCCTATGGAATAGCTTTTGGATTCATCCCAACACATCTGGACTTTTGATCCTTTGAGGCTAATTTAACTCCTCACCTTCCTTGGCTTAATCAGTATGAAGCATTTCTAATCCTGTTACCAACTGTGAATAACCTTCATGCTTCTTCTTTCATTTACATATATATCTAGCATTATCTTTATGCTAAATATATATGTGTATGCTTTTGGGGGGTGTATGAATTCAAACATTCAATAAACATGTATTGAGCTACTAATATATGCACTGGCTAGGGTGGAAGGTGCAGCAGACTTCATTATTTAAAGCTCAGCTCAAAGGTTATTACCTTTGGGAAATTTCTTTCTAGGCATGCTATTTTGTGAGATGGCAGTTCTTCACTGTGCAGAGTTCATGGCCTTTTGGAAAAGTGAAATAACCCCATCCTTCCACTGGGAAAGGGATAGAGAATGCTTCCTGCATTACACCAGCTACTTAACTAACTGCTAAAATAGTGATATCACGTTGGAATTTTTCTAGATATATGCTGGGATAATGGGAAGGGGGATCAAACTTGTTGACAATCCAAAGAATAATGTCTTCCCACCAGAGCAGCTGTTGCTAAGTTAATGTGTGCCCTGTCAGGGAAAAAATAGGAGCCTTCCTTAAAATGTCTGTTGTTTATTTGATTGCTTGCCTGTTCCAGCACTGATTTGCTTGTTTTACAAGTGCATATTTTGCAAGGTGTGTGTGTGTGTGTGTGTGTGTGTACACGTGCACACTACAGGTGCAGAGGGAATGAGAGAAAAAATGTCTTTCTCATCGTTGTGACTCCAGAGACGCTCCATCAGTGTCCTTACTACATTTTCTCCAATGCTATTGGAATAGTGCTGTAGACAGTAATGAAATGGGTTATAGAAAGCATCTAGCCTCTTGCTCTTTTTGTCTTTTATGTATCAAGCATCTTTTTGTCATCCCATAGGAAAGAAAATGGGAATCCTGGGACCTTCAAAGGTCAAACTTGGATTCAGTAAAGACATCCTGGCAGAGAGAGCTACATGATTTCAAAATAAAGGATCCAAGTAAGTTTGTATTTCTCTTTCCAGAAAGCAAGGAAGATATTTTATTTTCCTTTGTATTTCCCATGGTACCCATTGCAGTGGTTTCCACTCAAAAGAATTTGGGAAACAAATCCAGATAATAA
Organism: Vulpes vulpes; assembly: GCF_048418805.1. Taxonomy (NCBI): domain Eukaryota; kingdom Metazoa; phylum Chordata; class Mammalia; order Carnivora; family Canidae; genus Vulpes; species Vulpes vulpes. The sequence continues at coordinate 11,849,708 of NC_132784.1, forward strand.
TGGAGAACAAGATAGACTGTCATCTGTCTAAGGTGGAGAAGGTCTGACTCTGGCCAGAAACAAGGGAATGTACAATATGAACTCTCTGCATTCCTTTCAGGCCTGAGAGTGATCAGTGAGTAACTCAAATTCCCTTTCAGAGTTCATCATCTTTCTCCTGCCTAACTCTCTGTATTTCCAGTTTTTTTGTAAATGGACAGCAATAATCATATTTCAAGACTAATAGTTATCAATGACTGCAAGTGTAAGATACTTGTTTAATGGGAAAAAAACCTTACTCAAACATGTGAGAAACTGTAACTTTTAGAATCTGCTGATTGAAAAAAATGTATAATAAAACCAACTATTAATTCAGTACCTTTTAAAAAGGATATCTGAATCAGTATAACATCTGTGCATATTTCAAACTCAGCATAAACATCTGTGTGTGTGACATTATACATAAACTACAGATAATATTTGATTGTATATGAATTTGAAGACCTTTTGAAATAATTCCAACCCTTTGTTCCCTGACCCTCTCCCTCCAACCCCCCTGCTCACACTTCCTTAAGGATCTCATCTCCCTTGCATTTGCACTTGACTCCTTCTACCTCCTTTGCCTGGCCCACTTTGCCCTTGTTTAGCCATCAGATTATTTTCTATATGCTTCAAGACCTCTCAAACTCCACTGGCCTCATGTAGACCTGGCTCCACGCCTGGTCATCAGTATCTCTCACTCACCCTAAGTATAACAAATGGTTTTAAACTATCTTCCTTCTTTTGACTGTTTACCTGTTCTGCCCAAATTGGCTTTGTTTTACAAATATCAATTTTTCAAGAATTCATCAGTGAATATGTGAGACCTCCAGTTGTAACAATATCCATTCTTTGTAAAGAACTCAGGTCTGGGACATCTGGGTGCTTAGTGGTTGAGGGTCTGCCTTAAGCTCAGGTCATGATCCCAGGGTCCTGGGATTGAGTCCCACATTGGGCTCCCTGCTTCATGAGGAGCCTGCTTCTCTCTCTGTCTCTACCTCCCTCTCTCTGGCTCTCATGAATAAATAAATAAAATATTTTTTAAAAAATAAGAATTCAGATCCGGGCCTTGCAGCTTGGAGGAATCCATAAATATTTGTTAGGAAAAATGATGTTATGAAGTAGGTGCCACTTGTATTCTTAGGTATCCCCTATTTACAGATTCAAGATAATTTATGCAAATTAGATAACATTTTGTGACTTGTAAGGGGACTGCCCTGGCCTTACTGTCTAGGCCACCACTAGGCCAAGCCAGAAGAAAGAACCAGATAATGATGGACTGAGCTTTGCCATCCTGCCACCTTCAATCTTCATTTCTATAGTTTTTAACTTTGCCTTATAGGTCCACAGAAAAAGCCAGACCCTTCGTTCAGAAGATAGCCCTCTATCAATTAAATGACAGTTTTTGGTTCCCCCTCTGTCCTCTTCTTATAGGCTGAATAATCCCAGTTCTTCTGACTGTTCCTTTTGCTGGTTTGAGTGCTGACCTGGTCAAGGACAAACTCCCCTCTAAACATACCCTTGTTCATCCTCATTCTTAAAGTGTAGGGCTCAGAATGGAATATACTACTCAAGATGCAAAGAGGCAATGTAGAGTGTGAGGAATCACTTCCTGTACTGTTCTTATCACGATGGCCTAAATCCACACCTCAATCTGGAGACAGTGTTGACATAGAGCATCAGGAGACCTGTTGTTTATAATCACCTGCTAGTTGTATGTCTCCAAAGAGAACTTCTAGCTTCTTTGAGCTACAGATTTCTGATCAGAAAAGGTGCCCAACTTCATTTGTCAACCGGAAAATGAAAATTTATATTCACAGCACAATACACTAGACCCACCAGAAAGGTTAAAATGACAGAGACTATACCAAGTAATGGGGAAGATGTGGAGAAGCCAAAATTTGCATATATTACTGGGGAGAGTAAATTGGTACAACCACTTTAGAAAATTGATAGTATCTACTATAGCTGACCCAGTAACTCTGTTCTTAGGGGTATACTCAAGAGAAATGAGTGCACAGGTCCACCAAAAGACATGTCCAAGAATATCCAGAGAAATATTATTCATATTAACCCTAAATTGAAAACATCCCAAATGTTCACCAACAATAGGATGAATACGGGGTTATAATGCACAGAATAGAATACTAGAGGCATGTATTTGGAATGAATGAACTTAAAATGCAAGCTATGGTATGAATGGATCTCACAAACAGATGCTGAGAAAAGAAAAAGTGAGACACGAAAGAGCGTGTAATATGTGATTATGTTTACATACAGTCAAATACAGATAAAACTGATCTCTAATATTAGAAATCAGAATAGTGGCTTAAGAGTTTTCTGTATGTCATCTATCAACAAAAGGAATAGTACGGTAGGCTAGAAGGATACAGGAAGGGTACTTTCAGGGTACTAAAATTGTTCTTTTTTTTTTTTAAGATTTTCTTTATTTTTTCATGAGAGAGACACACAGAGAGAGAGAGGCACAGACACAGGCAGAGGGAGAAGCAGGCTCCATGCAGGGAGCCTGACGTGGGACTCGATCCTGGGTCTCCAGGATCACACCCTGGGCCGAAGGCAGGTACCAAACCACTGAGCAACCCGGGCTGCCCCTAAAATTGTTCTGATCTTGATTTGGCTGCTGATTACATAAGCGTGCTCAAGTCGTTAAAATTTATTGAGTTGTCTGCTTATGATGATGCACCTTTATTTAAGTATGGTACACTTTAATAAAAAATTAAATGGAATACACCATAATAACAACAATAGCAACAAAACAAGGGCAGCTAAAACTTCTTCAAAATGGTCAGCAATTGAGGAGGGGAAAAAATTAGCTGGCACAAGTCCACTCAATTTTTTACCATAAGAACATTGGCCCACTCAGGGCTTGCTTCCAAATGGACCATTTCTTTCTTACCATGTTCCACTGTCAGCCTGGTCACTTTTGCATATGCTCTGTGGGCTCAGGACCTCTCAAACTCATATCTGCTCTGCCTTTGAGGGCGGTGCATTAGAAATGGGAAAGTGGAAATGCTACATGTTAAGCATTTTCTGTATGTCAGACGAGATTTAGCTAACATTATTTCAATGTATCTCTCCTACAACTCTGTAAGAAAGGTGATTAATCTCTGCTTTACAGATAAAGAAAGTGATATATAGAAAGATTAAGCCAGTTGCCAAAAGGTGTAGTAAGACTGACCATTCTCTTATTAATCAACGGGCTTTTTATATCTAACTCAGGTTACAACACAGTGTTTGGATTGCTGTTATGTCGACCTCACTTATGTGGCTTCCTGGACTTCTGAACTCTGGTTTGCTTTTGCCCACCCATCTGCATGACCCTTAATGTGTGTGCTGCCTACCTGGTCACTGATATCCTACATGTTCTTGACCTCTAACAATAGCAAAACTTAGACTCCTGGCCAGACAACCAGGATATCTGTGTGCTTCCAGATAATTTACTGGATATCATCATCCCAGCATACATCTGGTGGCCTCTGTTTGTGGATTTGTCATTAATAAGATCCAAGATGCCAAGAAAGAACCAGATAAAGAGAGGTCATATTCTAAAAGAAGGTCTAGGGATCCTACAGGGAGCTCCAAGTTTAAAACTGCAAGTCTCTGTGGGGCTTTCATCCTTCATGGCTGAGTCCAGAGAGAAAGTTGACTGATAGTTGGAGGCCACCCCTTGACAAGATATTTTAAGAAGGGAGGGAGGGAGGAAGGAAGGAAAAGCAAAAGAAAGAAAAGAAAAAAGTTCCCAAGTGTTCCTGTTTTTGGCTTTTAGCTGCGTGGTATTTCAGAGATTTCTTGTTCTTCTTAAAATCTGTTAGCAATCCTCAAATCTACAAACAGGCTTTAGAAGACGTGGGTAGGGAGAGTAGTGAGAAAGATTGTTTCAGAAGCAATCCCTCTGTGAGGAAAAGCCGAAACCTAAATTGGATACAGCTGAAAATATCTCAATCCTGCAAGATTAGTCTTGACACCAGCCCCGCAGCAGAAGCATTCTGTGTGTTAAAGGAATTACTCCGAAGGTTTTTCCTTTCTTATTGCCCACTTAGTTTTCTGAAAAGCCCTCTTCTGAAGCCCTGTACTTTAAAGCAAAGCCTTTTGGGTTATTGTCCTAAATGGATTCCAATAGGAGACATTTTGCTGGGGATCACGATTAAACAGGCTCCCTGGAATTTAGGCTAGCTCAAGCCAGGGAAAGTATCGATGCTCCAGGAATACCCAGTCCCAGCCAGAGACTTCTGGGTGACCACAGCAACACATACGCACACACAACCACCCACATCAAAACTGAATGGGCTCAATGAAATCAGTGCTTTGCCCTCCAGGGAGCAGTCCTCAGTTCCTATTTCACCTCTTTGGGTTTTTAATGGTCTAATACTCAATCCCTCACCACTTCCTTTTTGAAGTTACTCCAGATTCCAGGGTTTTGCAGACAGTGATGATGTTTGCTGGGTCCTCATCCAAGCCAATGGAATAATCCACCCATTCTCCCTCTCAAGTGTATCCGTTCTCACCTCTGTTTGTATGTCAGTTTTTCAGATTTATAAAATGGCAGCAAGCTATAATGCGTTTGAATGGAAAATGAGAGAAATGGAACTTCAGTGGATCAGGATGTTTGCTCTTACTTCAGAGAAATTCTGGGTCATACTGGATACCTTACAACCAGGCGGGCCATAGGACATCAACAAATAAAGGGACGGTGTTTGGGGACCCAGTCAACTAAAACCCTTCCAGAGGGCTTAGTACCCCAAAATGTTGGTTCACTTCTTCCTTACATTAAAAAAAATCATTTAAATTTACAGAACTACCCAGAGCTAATCTGAACTCTCCTATTTGTTCCAACCATCTACAGTTATTTACTCCACCAAGAGAGCTCTTCCTTGGGCACACTTTTCAGGAGAGTTGTATCATCTACTGGCATAATGGTCCTTTTTCAAGAGAAGTATTTCATTTTAATAAAAATGTGTACTACCATATTTAATCAATCAGGGTGATTGACAATGGCAATAGTTGAGTCTTGCAGCAGATGCTGCTGCTACCTCATTCTTATTCCAGTTTCATTTCTCAATCAAATCCATGTGTAAAAAACATAATGTGCTGCCAACACAATGTAATAAAACCTCAGCTGAAATGCACACCAGCACGACAGAAACTGATAACTCAAAGTATGGGAAAAGTTAACTTCAGAAAAATCACTTCTGACACCCGCGTATTCAAGTTTTATGGACAAGAGATGTATGGCCTCCGTATAGCTAACATGAATGGGCCAAATTCATGGATTTGTCCTGAAACAGAAAATAATCATCTTTAAAGCAACATTTTCAAAAAGCTGGCAGAAGAATCCTTTTTAAACAGCCCAGAAATCATCCTTAAAATTGGCTGAGTTTGTTTGAGATGCACCATTTGTGTCATGGAGCAATAAATTAATACTTGAGCAGCTTCTTTTTTTTATGGTGGTGCAGACTGGTTAAAGATGATGTATCACTGGTTGTCACCGACTGAACCAGCAGTTTTCAAAGTTAATGATTCAGAGAGGAATAAAGGTAACCTAATTATAGCAGTACCAGGGACAGAACCTGTTTCCTGTACTCAAACTCTCAACTCCAAATTTCAGCCTGGGGGAATTGCATGGACTTCTGCAGGACTCTATTCTTACAAAAGCTCTAGTTAGGGAGCAGACACTGAGTCCCTGAAAAAGGGACTGGGTCCGTTGGCCAGAGACCCAGAAATATACCAGGTTGCCTAGCGCTCCCTCTTCCCACCCCCACCACCAAATTCATGCCTACCCAGAACCTCAACATGTGCCCTTATTTAAATAGGGTCTTTGCAGATGTAATTAGTTAAGATGAGGTCAGAATGGATTAGGGTGGGCTTTACACCCAATGGCTGGTGCCCTTGAAGAAGGTTAGGTGAAGGCACAGACATAGACACCCAAAGGAAAAACAGACATGTGAAGACAGGGGCAGCCATTACAGTGATTCAGCTATAAGCAAGAAATGCCAAGGATTCCCAGCAACCCCTAGAAGCTCTGAAGAAGCAAAGAATGCATTACAGGATACAACAGTGGCATCATTTGAATGATAATGTGGGCATAAATTCCTCCAAGAAGTTCACTTATAATTGAGCTCAATATGACCAAATAGTCCATGTCATAACAGAATTTGGCATCACAGAACGGTTATAGTCATAGGTAATATTTAGCAGTGAAATGCAGGAAGTTATCAGAAAGAAAAAAAAAACACCTTTTTTTCTTTTCTCTTTTTTTGACTAATGGGAGATTTTCATGGTGGCACCCAACACAGGAATTATTCCTGCCTAGAGTTAGGGAAGTCTACAAAATCTTGCTGCGGCAGGCCCATGCACCAGAAGACTACTCTGGGCAGTTGCAGCAGGCAATGGCAGTTATGGAATTCACTCAGCACTGCACATGACTGATGAGAGCAATCACAGAGAGAGTTCTGGATCATGGCTGACTAATACACTCTCAACACAGATCTCAAGCAATTGCAGCCAGGTGAGGAGCCTGTGCCGTAGCATATCAACCTTTACAGAAGGAGGTACCAGCCCCTTGTGAACTGCCCTGGATCTATGCTGAATAAGGAAGAAAATTCAGGAGGGGCACACCAGGAATTACACAGGATCCCATGAGGCACAGTGGGTAGTTCACCCAGGACTCTGCTGTCACACCTGCATCTAGTTACTGCATACGAGCGCCTGTCTCAGGGTCATCGTTCGTGACTGTCTCCAGGGTTCCTCCACAGTATGGGTCTGATTCCTCTCGACTCAATATTTCCCCTGACTTTACAAAGTCCTCCGAAAAGAAGCCTTTTGGGCGTACTGAAAGAAAAACATCTGGCGCACAGTCCTAACGGGTAATGATAACCACAGTCAAGATATCCACAGCTCAAGGAAGATCTTTTATAGAAGAATTCAGCCTAAATGAGACCTTTTGTTGAGTTAGGGAGTAGGAATGTGATCCCTTGGAAAAGACGATGGATCCATAGTCCATCAGGAAAATCTACAAATCTACAATCGATCCAGTCCTTTTGTGCACTCTCTGACCACCCAGAAAATCCTAGATGTATTTTAATATTTATACAGATTTATATTCTCCTACCTCCAAAATACTTCTGCACAACACACTTTTATCCAACTGGGCACGAATTGGGTACTCTGGACTTCCTTGGACATTTGGCGGTGCTCAGTGTCTTCAACCCCTTTCTGGGCTAGCACTGCACCCAGTGCTCAGAATCAGCATCCAGCCATCTGAAGAGTGTCTCAAATCTCTCCTAGAACCAATGGGAAACAAATAGATCATTGCATGAAGAGCTCTCAGTTCACAAACCGGCAGAATTTTCAAATACGTTTCGGTGCCCAAGGGCTAAGACTCCGGGACCTCCCCGGTAACATCAGGCGGTACCAAGGCCTTCCGGCTTCCGATTTCTTGGGTCCCACCAGTTACACCTGGATATAGGACAAAGTTTAGCATTCACTTGCCAGTCTCAGCCCTCAGGTTCTTGAATTATGGCAAGCATCAGCACAACCACACCCCCACATACAACACCGCGTTCAGAAATTTCTGGAATCAGTTTGCTGCCCCCTTGTTCCCCTTGGAGATCAGATTTGCCCTTGGGTATCACTCTTTGCCCTACATTTCAGGAATTAGAGTAGTCTAAGCATAGCCTTTGACTGTCAAGGCAGAGCTGGTATGAGAAGACTGCCTCCATGTCTCATTTGCCTAAACTTTTGGTAACCCCAAACAGATGTCCAAACCTCCAATGGAACAGCCCAAGAAATTTTGTTCTAGGTGAGGGTTGATAGGAAGGGAGAAGGTCTCATTCAGAAGCCAAAGAGATAAAAGCTAGAGCCAGAGGCTTAACCAATATCTCAAGTTAGAACAGGACCAAGGTTCATAACCACACAGAAAAGGCCAGAACACTAGGCAAACCTTCTGAACAAGCACGACCAGGGTGCTCCCTACGTCTCACCTCCCTGCAAGAGGCTGGCAAGTGAGCAGGGCAGATGTACACAGAAGACACATTCTGTGTCCTCTTTCAAGGGCATACATGACAGCTGTGCCCTGCCACACAGGCATTGGCTGGTGAGTCCACCATTGACCTAGGGGGATTTTATCAAACAAGGGTAAGGGAGAGAGAGCTATGGATAGACTGCTGGGCTGGGACTCCAGAACCGAATCACCTAGTCTATCACCCTGGGCAACTGGCTTAGCTTCCTCATACATGAAAGAGAAGTAATACTTGTCCAAGTCAAACTGACTTGGTGGACAAACTTGGGACTGGGGTCATTTTCTAGCTCAGTATCTTGGAATTGAACAAATTTTCTGAGTCATAGTTCCCTCATCTGTAAAAATGGGGGTCATAACCCAATGGAGTGAATCATGCGTATAAAGTCTCTGGCTTTACACAGTAGGCACATCTTAATGACAGCCATCATTATTATCAACCTCACAGTAATCATTATCAGGAACGGCAAAGAAGACAATGCATGGCAGGTGGCTATACAGCAGTGGTTTCATTTTGTACATCAGTGTGAGTGTCAACCTCTTTATATGGGGCACCTTGCAAAAGTGTATACTTCTTCAAAAACTTCTCCTATTGCTTCCAAAAAAACCTCAAATAAACCAAAAGGACCTCCTCTTGGTGTGTGGGGGGGAGGTGTTATTCATAATCCATGTATAACCCCATTTGAGATCTATCTTATCGCATGGTTTTGACCACAAAATAATGCATCAATCATTCTGATCTAAAAAATATATTCAAAGGGATGCCTGGGTGGCTCAGCAATTGAGCATCTGCCTTTGGCTCAGGGCATGATCCTGGTCCTGGGATCAAGTCCCATATCTGGCTCCCCAAGGGGAATCTGCCTGGGTCTGTGCTCTATGTATCTCTCAATCTCTCATGAATAAAATATTTAATATATATGCACATATATATGCATATATATTTTTTCAAAGTAGCATTTGGCTACATTTTCATTTTATTTATTTGTTTGTTTTATTTAAATTTAATTTGCCAACATAGAGTATAACACCCAGTGCTCATCTCATCAAGTGCCCCCCTTAATGCCCATCACCCAGTTATCCCATCCCCCCACCCACCACCTCTTCTGCAACTCTTTGTTTCCCAGAGTTAGGAGTCTCTCATGGTTTGTCTTCCTCTCTAATTTTTATCATTTGGCTATATTTAAAAAAATAAAATTTGCCTTCAAAGACTAAAGATTTCCCCCACTGAAGGAGCAAAAAAAAAAAGAAGAAGAGGGGAAAAAGGAAAGATGAAAAGAAAGAAAGAAGGGAGGGAGGGAAGGAGGGAGGGGGAGGAAGGGAGAGAGAATGGATGGAAGGAAGGAGCATAGGGTCCAAAGGGAAATTCAAACCAGAACCCCCAATGTTCACCAATAAGTATCCTCAGAAAAAAGGTGTAACTTTGAAGACAACTGTTTTAAAAGTCAACATTATTTAAATGTACATTTATTTGCATTCATTTAAAAAGTCAGTATGTTTGCATTAATATCTATACCTCTAAGAGAATGTATCAAAAAACAAAATGCACTTATGTATACATCATTCCACTTATTTTTTTACTGAACATACATATTATCCACTTCCTTACACTGTTTTTTAAAAATATTTTATCTATTTATCCATGAGAGACACAGAGAGAGAGAGAGGCAGAGACACAGGCAGAGGGAGAAACAGGCTCCATGCAGGGATCCCAATGCAGGACTCGATCGCGGGGCCTCCAGGATCATGCCCTGGGATGAAGGTGGCGCTAAACCGCTGAGCCACCCGGGCTGCTCTTTATACTGTTTTTTAATTAGTGGTTTATTTTATTCATTAATTCATTAATTCATTAATCCATTCATTCTTAAAGTAGACTACATGCCCACTGTGGGGCTTGAACGCAGGACCCTGAGATCAAGAGTTCCATGCTCTACCGACTGTTCATAAATGAATGAACAAATGTATGACTGAGACGCTAAGGGATGTTTAATTAGAGGCTTAGTCATACATTTGTTCATTCATTTATTTGTTTGTTCAACAGGTATTTATTGAAGACCTGCAACTCTACACTGCCAAGTAAAAGCTCAGATAAACAACTTCTGACTGGGGAGATTTCTTCATCAAAAATACCTCAATTGTTTTTTGTTTTCATAAAGTGACTCTGAGAGAAGTATTAAAGACCTTTAGGTGACACTCTCCGAGCGCATGCTGTGGACTGCCTAAGTGATATTCCAGAGGCTTCTATTTCACGATGGTGAACTGAGGTCAAGAATTTGCCTTCCCTCCTTCCTGAGATACTTTCAAAATGATCGAAAGGAATTTCTTAATGATAAATCAATAATAATGAAGAGAACAGGAGGGGAGCCATCTCTGAAGAAGAAATTTTGACAGATTTTAGGAAGACAAAACTCATTTGGCAGAATGTCAGTACATCAACAGATAAACCAGAGAAAAGGTATATGCGGCCCAGAGTACATGAGGTGAGTGACAATGGAGAACAGTGGAGAAAGGAGTGCGTCTTATAGGCAGGACTCCAGGCTGAACCCCAGCCAAAAAAAATCAAGTCTTTCCCTCTGAAGACATTAATTATTTTGTTTGGTGTGAGTATTGACATCCTAAAGTAAGGTTTTCTTGTTCAGGAATACCCTAGAGAGAAGCTTGCCAGTTGATAGGACAAGCCCCCAGACACAGAAACTGACAGCATTGCTATTCTTCACTCCTAAAAATGAGTTGACACCTAAAGATGAACAAACATTTAAAGGGGAAAGATAAACAAACCCATCATAAAACAGATTTTTGATTGACTTATTCTTTAAAATTAATGGACAAATAAGATACTTGAGGGAAAAATAGAAAAGCACTCCATAAGAGATCGAATTCAAGAAAACAGAGACTTAAAAGGACAGTATATCCAGAAGAGAAAACCAGGAAACCAGATTTTTTTTCCTTAAACAAAAATGAGAGTGAGCAGTGAATATTTCTGGGAAATTAAATTGCCAAAATTAAAAAATAATAATTAGCTAAGAAAGATTCTTCTTTAAAGATGTTATTTTTAAGTCATCTCCACTTCCAGAATGGAGCTCCAAGTCACAACCCTGAGATCAAGAGTTTCATGTTTTACCAACTGAGCCATCCAGGCATCCCAAAAACTAAAAATTTATTAATAGAAAGATTAGAAGATGGAATTGAGGAAATTTCCTATAATATTGAGCAAAATGACAAAGGAAGGATAATAAGAGAATAAGAAGGAGGTTTGGAGGACAAATGCAGTCCTTAATAGCCAATTACGAGAAATTCAGAAAGCAATAAGAAAGTAGGGAAGAAAGTTATCAAAGAGACAATAAAATAATTCCAAGAGCTGAAGGGAAACACAAATATTGATCAGAATTAATTTAAAAAAAAGACTTAGCCCTTGAAATATCAAATCCCCCAGGACAGTGTTTCTGAGCTCTCAGTGGGAGTGGGGAGGAATTAAACCAGGAACTATAAGGGAATTTGAATCAAAATGGATCAGATTTCTCATCAGCAATGATGGATCTTGGAAGACACTGAAATAAAGGCTTCAGAATATGAAGGTAAAATTATTTTGGACCCAGACTTCTATGTCCCGTTTAAAAAACAAGAAAAAGAACATCATCTTCAGACAGTCATATGTTCCAAATATCTTGCCTCATGCATCCATTTTCTTCTAAAAATTTACCTAAGGATGTGCTCCCCAAAAAAGAGAGTTGGGAGGAGTGAGTGGGCAAAACTGAGAAAGGGGGAACTGTGGAAAACAGAAAATTGTGGAGCAACCAGGATTCCAGTGAAAAGGAACCCACGTTACAAAGTGAGCCACGGGTCTTGAAGACAATTGGGAAAAGTCACTGAATTTCAAGAATACTGCCTTAAAGAGGAAAAATGAAAAGGATTCTAAGAAATTAATTAAATGACTACAGAGCCAAATGATATTCGGAACATAGAGTATGTGTTTTCCTCTTTATAAGGGAAAAAAAAATCAAAGCTTGAGGGAATAAAATTTGTACAAAATAGTCATGTTCTAAATAGAAAAGTACTCAAATTAAAGCAAGTTTGAGAGGCAGGAAAAGTACATTTGTCCCTGATGCCATGAATGCTCCCTTTTGACTAACAAGGCACCATGACATTGGACCTGGAAGAGAGTAAATGCATGCTAATAGGAAAAAGTCTCTTCAGCAAATGGTGCTGGGAAAACTGGTCAGCAACATGCAAAAGAATGAAACTTAACCCCTTTCTTACACTATACCCAAAAATAAACTTAAAATGGATTAAAGATCTAAGTGTGAAAAAAAAAAAAAAGATCTAAGTGTGAGACCTGAAAACAATAAAATCCTAGAAGACAGCACAGGCAGCAATTTTTCTGACATTGGTCTTAGCAACATCTTTCTACATGTGTCTCCTGAGGTAAGGGAAATAAAAGCAAAAATTAACTATTGAGACTACATCAAAATAAAAAGCTTCTGCACGGTGAGGGAAACAATCAACAAAACTAAAAGGCAACCTACTGAATAGAAGATATATGCAAATGACATATCCAATAATCTTATCCAAAATCTATAAAGAACTTACACAACTCAGTACCCAAAAAAACCAAATAATCTGATTAAAAATGGGCAGAAAACATGAACAGACATTTCTCCAGAGAAAACATCCAGATGGTCAACAGACACATGAAAAGATCCTCAATATCACTCTTCATAGGGAAATGCAAATCAAAACCATAATGAGATATCAGCTCACACCTGTCAGAATGGCTAAAATCAACAACACAACAAACAACAGGTGCTGGTGAGGATGTGAAGAAAAGGGAAATCTCATGCGCTGTTAGTGAGAATGCAAACTGGTGCAGCCACTCTGGAAAACAGTATGGAGTTTCCTCAGAAAGTTTGAAATAGAACTACCCTATGATCTAGTAATTGCACTACTGGATATTTATCCCCAAAATACAAAAACTCTAATTCAAAGGGATACATGCATCCCCATGTCTGTTGCAGCATATAATTTAGCCATAAAAAAGAATGAAATCTTGCCATTTGCAACCACACGAATGGAGCTAGACAGTATAATGCTAAGTGAAATAGGTCAAACAGAGAAAAATACTATAGGGTTTCACTCATATGTGGAATTCAAGAAACAAAACAAGCAAAAGAAAAAGAGAGAAACTAAGAAACAGAATCTTAAGTATAGAGAACAAACTGCTAGTTCCCAGAGGCGAGGTGGGGGCGGGGGTGGGTGAAGTAGGTGATGGGGTTCAGAGTACACTTGCCATGATGAGCTCTGAGTAATGTATAGACATGTTGAGTCACTATATCATACACCTGAAATTAATATAACCCTGTATGTTAACTACGTTGGAATGGGATTAAAAGAAAAAAAAAACTTAGAAAAAGAGAAAATGTATGCTTGCTTAGTTCTACTAAGTTCTATTCTTAGTAGACAATATTGACGTAATGTAAATGCTGATTACTGGCTTTTAGTTTTCAGAAACGTTCATAGACAAAGCATAGAAAATTTAGTTGTTACAAAGCAGAATGTAAATATTATCCACAAGGATAATGTGAAAAATAAAGATGTGACTGGACAGGAACATGGAGAGGAAAGGAGAGGAGGGAAAAAGAGGTAAGGATTGAAAAGGTAATGCCTTCGTTTTGAATAAGACACACAGTTGAAAGCAATGGAACAAGAACTAGAAATTTAAAAATATATTATTTAAAGCTATCGGGCAACCAATAGAGGAAGCTACTACTAAAATTACTAGCATAACAATCAAAAAATGGAAGGAGAGGGGAAGGGAAGGAAGGGGTGTCAGGATGTAACAGAAATTCTCATCCAATCCAGAAAAAGGTGCCAGTGATGTCGCAAGTCCGTGGAGCCCTAATAGTGGCCTTAGCATATTATTTTGAGATATTGGAAGAAATCGTTCAAAGCAAAGCCAGAAAGGGTTTTGAGGTTCTTGCCTCTGTGTATCAGGTGGAGGGGCAAGGAGTGTTTGGGGAAAGGATTTTTCATCCTTATCATAAATGTTTTCTGACTCGTTCACTATTACTGCATGATACATATTTTTCAGAATTAAAAATCACCAGTTTTACATCAGTGCTCCAGGCAGGGTCCTGGCAGGAACCAGATGGCATACTCAACCTGAGCAATTGAGCAGAACTTCACAGGACTGTTTGTAATTGTGTGGGCAGGGGCCGCAGAGCCCTACAAGGTTGGCACAGCAGCCTGCCAACCACGGGTTGCCTTTACCACTCCACAGCCCCAAAGTGTTGGAAGTGTCTGCTGAACCTGGTAGATGGTGGCTGTACGGAGAGGGCTGCCTATATTGGGATTTATTTGAGAGAAAGAGGGACAGAGGGAGAAAGTGTGCACGTGCACATCAGGGGTGGGGGTGGGGTGGCAGAGGAAGAGGAAGAGAGAGAATCCCAGGCTGACTCCTGGCCGACCAAGGAGTGCAACTTGGGGCTTGATCTCACCACCCTGAGATCATGACCTGAGCCGAAACCTAGAGTCACGTGCTTAACCAACTGAGCCATGCAAGCTCCCCAAGTACATTGCAATGTATAACAAGAAATAGATATTAGGTCTTTGTCCCCACTTCTGGCACAGAACCCCTAAAACCCTGGGAATTTCCTAAGTGATAAGAGCAGTGAAAGTGTCCTGATAGTCACAACAAACCCCTTTCTTGTGACTATTTTTAAGATTTTATTTATTTATTCATGAGAGACACAGGGAGGGGGGGCGGCAGAGGGAGAAGCAGGCTCCATGCACGAAGCCCGATTCCATCCTGGGTCTCCAGGATCACATCCTGGGCTGAAGGCGGCGCTAAACGGCTGAGCCACCCGGGCTGCCCCACAACAAGCCCCTTTCAACCCTTTCAACCACACCTGAGTTATGCTATTGAGGTGACTTTTGGAAAGCATCTGAGGTTGGTTGCCAGTAGAACCAACCATGTGGTTAGAAGGTTAGAACTTTCATTCCCACCCTGCTGACCTTTGCTGGGGGAGGTCACTCAGAGGCTGGTTGCCAATGGCCAATTGTTTAAGCAATCATGCTTATATAACAAAGCCTCCATAAAACCCCAAAAGGACAGGTATGGAGAGCTTCCAGGCAGGTGAACTTGTGGGGATTGCCGGGAGAGCATGGAAACTTCACACCCCTTTCTCCGTGCCTCGCACTCTCTGCATGTCTTCCATCTGGCTGTTCCTGAATCGTATCATTTATAATAAACTATAATCTAGTAAGTAATGTGTTTCTTGAAGTTTCTCTGAGTAAGCAGCTCTAGCGAATTAATCAAATGCAAAGAGGAGGTTGTTGGCACCTCTCTGATCTATAGCAGGTAGGTAAGAAGCACAGGTCAGAGCTTGGACTTTCGTTAGCATCTGAAGCAAGGGGAGGGGACAGTCTTATAGGATTGAGCCCTTAACCTGTGGGATCCTATGCCATCTCCATTCTGACTATTTAGTCAGAATTCAGCTGAATTGTTGGAGAATTGCTTGGTGTGGGGGAAAAACACACACATTGCAATTGGCATCAGAATCTAGGGCTGTCAGGTAGCTGAGGCCTTTGATGGAAGACACGGCCAACCTGCACCAGGAGGGGACCAGGGAAATCAAAAACTTTTTTATTCTCCTCCTACCAC
Source organism: Vulpes vulpes (assembly GCF_048418805.1). NCBI lineage: Eukaryota > Metazoa > Chordata > Mammalia > Carnivora > Canidae > Vulpes > Vulpes vulpes. The sequence goes on from NC_132784.1 coordinate 11,865,415, forward strand.
CTCATCTCCCAGTTGGTGCTTCTTATTGGCCAAACCCAACCAAAATCTAGAACTGTGCTGTCCAGGACAGGAGACACTAGGCACATGTAAGCTATTTAAACTAATTAAAATTTAAAATTCAGGTCCTCAGTCATATTAGCCATACTTTCAAGTGCTCATGAGCCATGAATGGCTAGTGGCTCTCCTACTGGACAGCACAGATACAGAGTATTTCCATCATCCCAAAGTTCTACTTGGACAAGCTTGATAAAGGGCAAGGGAAGGCCACCCTCCATGAAGGTCAGCCTCTTGGGCACAGAGCAGAGCAGGGAAGGTTGGGGAGTGGATCCAGAAGGACACACAGGAGATATACAACATGTGAGGCATTGCCAAAAATATATCACATAAGATACTCAAAAAATAAAACCAAATTTGGGGGTGGAGGAGCGGTGGATGATCATATAAATTATATAAATTTGACAAACTCTACACACTGTTTTGTTCCCTTGAAGACTCAAGATATAGATCAGTTTGGTAACAGCTGTGAGAAATCCTGGAAATCTGTTTAACATTATTTAAAAACAGGTGTTTTCTGAACTTTTTTGATTAAGAAACCTTCTCCCCTCCCCTTTCTCTCTCTCTCTCTCTCTTTTTTTTTCTTTTTGTATGGGAAGAGTTACAACACCTCTCACGTAGTTCTTTTTATACTGAATATTTATCATTGTTGGACTTCCAAGATCCTATCAATCCTCCTTATTTGGGGTGGGGGATCCTGGAAGGGATAGGTGGTTAAATCCATCTGCCCAACACAGAAAGCTGACCTTCTACAAGTGACCCCGGAGAGGTCATCGGAACATAGCAGGGCATTCATGCAGGCTCATTCCTGCAGACACGAGAGTCTAAAAACACCTTTCGCTTGAGGATTCCTCATCTGTCTGGTTGAGACTTTCTGAGGACTGCCCTGCAGCCCGATACTCCTACCCACCCTCCCTTCCTCCAACCTAATTTCAAAGCTGTCAGACCTGTATCTCTGTCTGCAGACTCTGGCTTGCTGCCCTTTTTTCTTTCACAGGCATTTCCCCCAATAAATCTCTTTCATGCATGTGTAATACGGTGTTGGTATCTGCTTCTTAGAGGACCTGAACCAACACAACTGAAGATCTGAATCTTGGGGAGTATCTCAAAGATGTGGGAACGTATCGAAATAATTCAAGGCAGAGAGCTCAGTAACATGGACAACTCTCGGACACATTTTGTTTGCCAGGCCAGTCAAGGTTCCAAAGGTTAATGAATAAACTTCCCAACCTGCTTAAAATCATCTGTCCGTGCACAGTGGTTAGCCCTGAAAACTGAACCCTTCACATCACTATCAACTGCTAACATGCTCCGACCATTTCAGAAAGAGCCGGTGCCCTGTTAGTGGTCCAAAGTCTTGCCACACATTATTCGCGTGATTGTATGGGGTGAGCTGCTCCCGAGTAGGGTCGATGAGACTCGTGCTCTGTGGAGGGCCAGACTCTGATGAGAAGAAATGGTATTTTGAATACGAGGCACGGTTCCTGCTTTCTATCAATACATACCACAGAGTTTGGGAGTGTACATTTATCATGAGGGCTCAGAAAGTGGTTGGCAGCCTTTAGGAAGGGCAAAACAAGTTTTATTTTTAATTTGTTCTCCCCTTTTGGAAAGCTGGGGGTGAAGTAATTGCACCTGCGGTCACTCCTGGCTTCCTACAGCTAAACTACCTTATGAGACGGGAGCCCCGGCCACCGTCCACCCACACAGCACCCCTCTGCCCATGGTCCACGTCGCCTGCTACTCCGTGAGCACATCACTCGCCAAAGGAACCACGTTTTGCTCAGTTCTGGACTGGCACCTCAGGGCCGTGCTAGGCCTGGTGCTACCGAGATGAATCCCAAGTGGTCCGTGCCTTCGGAGAGCTCCCAGAGTAAAGGAGATACCCGAAAAAGGGAGAAAGACAGAGGAAAAACATCACCTGGTGGCACTGAGTGCAGAATCGAGGTGGCCTGGGAGGGCCAGCAAGTCACTCCTTGGGGGGCAGTGACTTTGAAGCTGGGAGTTAAGTCCAAGCAGGAGTTTGCCAGACAAAATCTGGACAAGGAGAAGATGCTGACCCAATCTCAGCGACTGAAGTCCCCAAATTCCAAGCGCATGCATAGTGCCGTCAGAGGGCTAGGTGCGGAGGTGTGAACGTTGCCCGGGCTGTGTGCGGTGCCATCTCTACACACACCCATTGCTCCTGCCGTCAGTGTTGGTGCCATTATTACTATTCATGAATTCGGTGCCAGGGCCTCGGCTGGAAACCGAGAATTCAGAGGTGAATAAAACAGAGCGCTGCCCTCAAAGTGATCAATAATAACAATTCACGCTCCCGCAGGGTTTATTTATTTATTTATTTATTTATTTATTTTTATTTTTAATTTTTTTCCCAAAGGGCTTATTATGTGCTACTTGTGTCCCCAGTGCTCCATGTGTTTTACCCCCTTGCAGGTGGGGCGGGAGCATCCAGATGTGGCCCTCCAGATGATCCGCTCTTCACTGCCGTCCCTACAGGGAGGTTCACCGCCGAGAGGCAACCACACTACAATGTCCCTATGTGAGTGTAAGCTGAGTGGGGCCCAGGCGATCATCGCTAAGGCTTCGTGGAGGAGACTGTCCCTGAGCTGAGCAGATTGGAGACCTGGGGGCGGGGGGTGCAGAGTTTCTGCCCTTCAGTGGGGGGAGGGCAGGGATGGAGAGGTGGGCAGGCGCGGGTCCGCCTGTCTCTCTCTCTCTCTCTCTCTCTCTTTTTTCATGAGTAAATAAAAATTAAAAAAAAAAAAACCAACAAACACACCATTGCTGTCCCCGATGATGCTAGCAACTGTTCTCAGCTCCCGTTTATTGAGCACCTATTATGCACCCAAGCAGCATGTTTGCTTTTTATTTAACTCTGACCCACAATTCTGTGACACAGTGTTGCACTTCTCTGTAATTCACTTGAAGCTTAATTTTTCAAGAAGAACACAGTCCAAGGTCCCCGGCATAGAATACATTGGTACCTAAATACTAATATTTAACATTCACAGAGAGATTTAATTTTTGAACAGGTAAAAGGATGACATGGTCCAAAAATTAAGTTTTACAAATGGAGTAGAAATGACATTTCCCTTTTACGGAGGGAGAAACTAAGGCTCAAAGTCACGTGAGCAGCTGAGGCTCACGAAGTAACCAAGAAGTGGCAGTGGGACATCTGTGTACTACCGACCTAGACACCGCCTTTAGGCAGCCCTTTAAACCCATCCGTCTCTAGGGGCGCCCGGGTGGCTCAGGCAGTTAAGCATCTGCCTGCGGCTCCCAGGTGGCATCTCAAGCCCTGCATCGGGCTCCCCATTGAGCACGGAGCCTGCTTCTCCCTTGGCCTCTGCTCACGCTCTTTTGCTCTCTCTCAGTTGCTGCCAACACTGCCCGTTTAACCACTTTACAGTTTGTTTTTGAGGGAGACAGATCGGAGGCCCGAGCTCTGCCACGATGACTGGAGTGTATCACTTATGGTTTGGTTTTCCTCCCTTATCAAATGAAAGATTAGATCAGCATTGTGGGCTTGGGCGTGATAGACAACTCACAAAGTCTGTAAGTGGGGTTGTTTGCCGTGGAGCAAGGCCAGAGTTAGCCTACACCCTAGAGTCAGGGTGGAGCAGAGGGAGCTCTTCTAGAAGGGAAGTAAGCAGCACGTTTGCTTTTTATTTAGCTCTGACCCACAATTCTGTGACATAGTGTTGCACTTCTCTGTAATTCACTTGAAGCTTAATTTTTCAAGAAGAACACAGTCCAAAGTCCCTGGCATAGAATACATTGGTAGCTAAATAATAATATTTAGCATGCATGGAGAACTTTAATTTTTGAACAGGTAAAAGGATGACATGGTCCAAAAATGAAAATGATAAAAAAGATGTACATTGAGAACCTTGTTCCCCACTCATGCTTGCATCTGCCCCATATTATACCCCTGTTCTCTGCCCCATAAGCCACCAATTTCTGATCTTTACTTTTTATTTTTAAGATTTTATTTATTTATTCATAAGAGAGGCAGAGACACAGGCAGAGGGAGAAGCAGGCTCCCCGTAGGGAGCTCAATGCGGTACTCGATCTCAGGACCCCGGGACCATGACCTGAGCTAAAGGTAGACACTCAACTACTGAGCCACCCAGGTGTCCCTGATCTGTCCTTTCAATGTTTTTTACATAAGTCTGGATTCTCAAAAACATATCTTCAGCATCTATAAAATGATTATATGGTTTTTCTCCTTCAATCTATTTTGATGAACTGTCCTTGCATTTTTAGAATAAGCAGCACTTGGTCATGAAAAATTATTCTGTCTGTATGCTGCTGCATTCTGATTGCCAATATTTTATTTAGGATCTATGCATCAATATTCATGTATGAGATTCACATATTGTTTCTTTTTTTCTACAGTCTTTGTCATCAACGTTATCCTAGCAGGGTTTTTAAAAAAAATGTTCTACTTCTTTAGTTGTGTTCTGGAACAGTTTTAAATAGTGTTGGAACTATTCATCCTTTAAAGGTTTGGCTAAATTTGCCCAGGAAACTGAACCGTGGTAATTTAAAAAGATTAACTCCTTTATAATACTATTTCACTTTTCTTTTTTTAATGAAAATTGGCTTATTTAGATGTTCTGGAGTTGGTTTCTGTAAATTATATTCTTCTGGAAAGAACTTCTCCATTTCTTTGGAATTTGCAGATTTAGATGAAGTTGCATAATATTGTTTTTAGAATTTCCTTGCTTTCTGCATTTTTTTCTCCTGGCCATTTGGTTTTTGGTTTTCTTTTGTATTTTTTTGCCTTTATTCCTTCGTCCTTGATTTTTTTTTTCTTTTCTTTTTCTTTTTTTTTTTTTTTTAGATTTTATTTATTTATTCATGACAGACAGAGAGAGAGAGAGAGACATAGGCAGAGGGAGAAGCAGGCTCCATGCAGGGAGACTGATGTGGAACTCAATCCCAGGACCCTAGGATCATGACCTGGGCCTACAGCAGACGTTCAACCACTGAGCCACTCCGGTGCTTCTCTTCCTTGATTGCTGAGAAGACTTTTCTGTTTTATTGATTTTTGTCCCAATGATCCAGGTATTCACTCATTCACTTTGTTCTCCCCTATTATCTACCTCATTAATTCTTTTTATTTCTTCGGCCTTCCTCTGATTTATTTTGTTGCCCTTTTTTCTAATTTCTTGAGTTCATTCTTATTCCTTCTATTTCATTCCTTTTAAGTAAATATTCCTTTCATAGGCTATGGCATTTCCCATCTGTGCTGCTTTAGTTCAACTCTTTAGATCCAAAATCTAATAAGCAGTAGAATTTTCATGATCACTGGTTTTTAGAAATTCTGCAGTTTGAATTTACTCTTTTCCTTTATCCCAAAAGCAGAAATGATAACTTTCTTAAAATCCTGATTTTTAAAATTAATTTAAGCTATACTGCATTGTGAATAGAAAATGTCCACATTACCTCCACTTTTTGAAACGTACAGTGATTTCATTCGCGGTGACCAGTGGTATGGCCAATTATTGTGGGTGTCCCATGGACAGCAAAATATACTCTCTACCTTCGGGGCACATAGTTTGATATATATTCATCACATCTACTTTTATGATTCTGTTACTTAAATCTTTTGTAACCTTATTCATTTTTGGCCCAACTGATCTGAGAGAGTGTTGCTCTTCCTGAGATGTGGAAAGGCTGGGGAGGAGTCCGTTCCAGGGGAAGAGTGGGTATAGAAAAATCACAAGGTCTGTTGGAGATGTTGGTGATCATCTCCAACCAAAAATCTATTCTTGCCAAACACTAATTTGAAAAGATATATGTACCCCTATGTTTACTGCAGAGTATTTACAAAAGCCAAGATATGGAAGCAACCCAAATGTCCACTGACAGAGGAATGAATAAAAATATGATAGATGTATGTGTGTGTACATATATCATATATATGCCTAACATATAACACATCTGTAATAGAACATTACTCAACTATAAAAAAAATTGAGATCTTACCATTTGTAATAACATAGATGGAGCCAGAGAGTATTATACCAAGTGAAATAAGTCAGAGAAAGATAAATACCATATGACTGCACTTACATGTGGAATAGTAAAAACAAAACAAATGAACAAACAAACAAAAGCAGAAACAGACCCATAAATACAGAGAAGCTGATGATTGTCAGAGGGGAGAAGAAAAAAATCACTCTTGCTGCAAAGAAAAAGGACCCCCCCAAATTGACCAAGGTTTGTATTTTCTTTTATTGGTACTACTTGAAAGGAGAGTCAGTCTTTCACTTAATCAGAAAATTGTATATTGTTTCCTAATTTTTAAAAAATTTATTTATTTATTTATTTATTTATTTATTTATTTATTTATTTAAGACACAGAGACACAGACAGAGGGAGAAGCTGGCTCCATGCAGGGAGCCCGATGTGGGACTGGATCCGGGGACTCCAGGATCACGCCCTGAGCTGAAGTGAGGTGCTCAACCACTGAACCACCCAGGTGTCCCTGTTTCCTAATTTTTTTTTAAGTAGGTTTCACACCCAGCATGCAGCCCAATGAGGGGCTCGAACTCATGACTGTGAGATCAAGAGCTGAGCCAAGATCAAGAGTCAAACACATGGGATTCTAGGGTGACTCAGTAGGTTAAGCCTCTGACTCTTGAGTTCAGCACAGGTCGTGATCTTAGATCTTATTTAGAGATCTCTCTCTCCCCAAATAAATAAATAAAATCTTTAAAAAAAGAAAAAGACTCCAACACTTAACCAACTGAGCCCCCACCCAGGCACCCCTCCTAATTTTTTCATATATGGATTTTTTTTCCCCCACATCAAGTTAAAAAAATGGAGTCCTCTTTTACATTTATATGGTGAGTAGGACAAGGTGGGATTGGCTTGGAGGGATTTTCCATGGTGAGGTTGCTAATAATATCATTTGAGCACCAACTCTGAGCCAAGCTCTCCTCTAGGCACTCTGTATGTCTGGGGCTATTTAATAGCATCAACTCATGGCATCCCCATTTTACAGATTCAACAAGAACAACAAGGTAAGAGGAGGTAAAATAACTTCAAGTTGAAACCATGAGTGACTGCAGAGCCCGGACCCCAACCTTAGTCACTCTGCACTGTTGCCTCTTCCAGAGACAACTCATCCAGTGGCTTCATTCTTGTGAGGAAACAGACTCAAAGTTGTTGAGTCAGCTGGCAAACTACTAGCAGAGCTAACACAAGATCCTGAGGTTTGGATCTTCATCCAAAGATGCAGAGATAACACCACAGCAGATCCAAAGAAAGACGTTTTCAATCAAATGTTACCCAAATGATGTATACTTTTGATTTTTGAACAAATAACTCAGTGTAAAATAAATTCACTTTTTATATGAGTAGGATATATAAGATAACAAGAAACTAAGGTCCTACAAGGATAAGGCTCTAGGTGAGAGGACTTGGGTTGATAGGCATTTCCCGCACTCTGCAGATCCCATGCACATGACCTTTCTTCTTTGTTTATGGGTTGTGGGTGTGAGACTTAGAAACAAGCACTTTCCCAGGACAAGGAAGAACTGAAAACAGCCCATGGAAAAGACTAATCAATGCATGGGGGAGAGGAGGATCATTAAAGAACAACATATCAACGGTGGGTTTCTTGTATTATCTTCAAGTCCAGCTCTCAGAGCCTTTCTGTTGCCAAGAGTGACCTAACATTTCCACACATAGCTTGGCTTCAGAGGGCAAGATTTGTTTGTTTTTGTTTTGCTCCATTTTGTACTTATTCCAGTAATTATGAAGAAAGAAAGGAGTTTAGGACATGTGGGAAAGGGAGACTGACCCAGCGTATCAACCTTACTAACAAAGAACATAATTGTTTGCCAAAATAAGACAGTTTCATTCTGAAAGTGTAAAGACATCCTATACTAGCAGAATTATTTGGCTGGCCAAAAATCAAAGTTGTTTAGCTGAATATGGAAGGGACCTAAGCCAAAAGACTACAGGTGGTACCCCTAAACAACTCCACAGAGGCTTCCAGAAACAGGCTGGGGAATCTGATTCTGATGCTGGAATTGGTGGTGCTCCACTTGGATTCATTCATGGTGAGCCAGCAAGATGAGATCAACAACAAGCCCTGGAAACCTGTCCTCTACTATAGCACAGAATCTCTGGGAAACTGTGATTTTTTTCTCTTGAATTATGACATCATGAAAAGATTTGTTCAAAGGTAGTCCCACAACCTGCCTGGTTTGGGGCTTGCAGCATAAACTGAATAAAGTGCATTCCTAACACCCTCTAGTGCAAACAGATCCCCCAAGCCTTGCAACCTTGCACTTGGTAGATGCCAAATGAAGGAAAGAGCGGCTAAAAATGTAGGATGGATTCCTCGGGAGAGGTTCTGGTCTCTGTTTTCTCAGTGTGCCTACTTTCCCTTTCAAATGAGAGACTGAAATGGTTGAGTTGTGGTCTGGCTCAGATTCTAGGGAATCGCTTTGGTGGGGTCTCCAGCCTCACTGACTGAAATGTTCTTGTTTGCAAAAAGAATATCCTATTTAAAAGGAAGTGTGGCCAATTCTTGCTTTACCACATAGATTATCAGGAGTCTCCTCTGTTGCAGCAAGTGAGAAAGTTGAGCTCGGAATGTTCCCACTTGCTTCAAATTTAAGTCATAAAATGTATCTGGCAAAAGTGGGGAAAGGGTTGAAAAAAGGTGAGTTTTGCATGAAACTGAGCGTAGGTTTTTTCTGAGCACCTCAGAACTCCAGGTTTCACTTCATTTAGTTCAAATCATACATCTGATTGCTTCCAGTAATCTGGATGATCTGTTTGTGGGGCAGTCTTCTCTTCCCATGAAGGATACGAGTCTGCAGGGCATCCAGAGCTTATGTGTTACCTGGAATCCTTAATCAGTGAAGGGAACAGTAGCCAACTATCTTAGTCATGCTCAGTTAGTTACAAGGAACGGAAAACCACTTGATTTACTATTTTTTAAAGATTTTATTTATTTATTTATTCATGAAAGACACACAGAGAGAGGCAGAGACATAGGCAGAGGGAGAAGCAGGCTCCCTGCGGGGAGCCCCATGCTGGACTCGATCCCAGGACAACATTACAACCTGAGCCCAAGGCAGAGGCTCAACCACTGAGCCATCCAGGCGTCCCAGAAAACCACTCAATTTAAATCCTTTTTAAAGAATTTATTGGAAGCAATGTGTAGATTTCACGAGGAGCAGCGAGATAGCAGATGGTTTCTCTCTGTTCTCATTTCCTATTGTGTTTCTCTCAGCAATTAGCTCTTTTCTCTTGCTTTTCTAGCTTCTGCTTCATTAAGACTTTTTGGCTCTGATACAGGGCACCTGTTTTTGTTTTTTGGTTGTTGTTGTTGTTGTTTTACATTTACCTTATTTTTATCACCATGATCCATTTTATTCCGTGGAGAACCAGCCATGGGAATTGGTTTGGCAGTGGACGCTTGACTTGATCTGAGACTTTTGCTGAGGTCTCTGAGATGGTTTGTGAGTGGGAGAGGACACGAGGCTGGCGCTCCAACACCAAGGCGGGCTGCTTCTCGCCTCTGGGAAGCCCAAGACTAATGGCGACACAGCAGTAGAGGAAAGGGACAGAAGCAGCTACGTCCTGATGGCAGTTTGGGAAACCTGAACCCCAGTTCTATGTGAAGCCAGTTGTGTGAGCCAGTAACTTCCTCGCTTGCTTAAGTCATTATGGATCAGAAATTCTGTCAAGCATAACCCCCCAAAGTCCCAACTGATATCGCCATCAGCCCTGGATTCCAGCCCAGCCAATTCCAGCCGTCACCATGACCTTGCACTTCCAGTTTCCCCATTGGCTTAGTTGGGAAGCGCATGATCAGAAAGGAGCAGTTTAACGTGGTCTGTAGGCCTATCCTTTGCAGAGCTAAAGGTGGGGCAGAGGGAGAAGTAATTAACTTCTTGCGTTTATGGTCATTAGTTAGAGTCCTTGATCTGACCATTAGCCTCATCACATTTTTTCCCTGTCTTCATTAAGGTCATGAACGTCAAAATATAGGGGATAATATGCAAAAATCACTTCCAACTTCACAAATAATGCTTGTGATGCTTTTTCATATGCAAGTCTAATGGAAACTTAGAAAATGATGGGTTTGTTTTGTCATTCTTTCCTTGTGGATATGCCAACAACTTCGACAATTTTTTCAATATGCCAACTTTAATTTTAAAATTGAAGACAATGGAGTGGCTTGGAAGCTAAGTCATAAGCGAAAATGTATCTGGTAAGAAGTGCATTACATCCTATTTCTTCATTAGGAGAATATTTAACTTAATTCTTTGATTTAAAAATATCTCCACTTTAATACATCACGATGCAGATCATCTTTTCCCACACCTCTTTTTTCAAGACATCTTATTTCATCAAAAAATAATAAATCTCAGGCTCAGAAACTGTTTCTTAGCCAAGAATTGTACCAGTGAGGTTGTTCATTGTTGCAATTAAAATTTAAATTTGTTTAGGAAGAGCAAGGACATGACTTTCGTATACATGTTAAATCCCACATCTAACATTTCATTTTCCACCAACATACATACGCCAGTGTTGCCATCACAAGCAATACAGATGTAGCCTGAGAAGAATGAGCGCTTGAGCTCCATCTGCAACCATGGAGTCTACTTGTGTGACATTGGCAGATTATGACTTCTGTAAGCTTCTGTTGCTTCACATATAAAGGACTGATCTTGTGTCTTTATAGATAATAAAACCGACCTCATAGCTTTAATGGGGTAAATGAGGTGGTATATGTACAGCATATCATTGATACTCGGTCTTATTTACTAGCTATTACTTAAGGCAACAAATACTTGCCCTTCACAATGAAAACATTCACAATTCATGATTGCCCATTTTCTACCAGTTTTCAACACTCCCATAAATCTTCCAGAGTTATAAAATCAAATATACACTTTTCATGAATGATTACTACCCTCTTAACGCTACTGAAACGTCTCACTCATTACTTCTGGCTGGCTATGTGACCTGGGACAAGCTCTAAGCACCGTGAGTTGTGCTTCCGCATTTGCAAAATGCCAAAACCGGACTGTCCTAATCGTATTTGTCCTAGATGCATGTTGGAGTCCCCTCCAGCTCTACCATTCTTCCCTGTGCATCTTAGAATTCAGTTCGGTGGCCACATGATGCACATGAATCATCGTGTGATAAATACATCCTGATTTCAAATGAATCCATATTCTACTCAGAGGAAAAACTGCTGCCATTTAAATCTAGTCTCCCAAATATCAGCCTCAGGATAAAAGGAAAGAGAGAGTGAGGTGATAATAACGGAAGGACAATTCACAGGATCAGGGTTTGTAACAGTGGAACTTTCTAAGAGTTATCTCAAAATTTGAGGATGAATTTTGTGACATTGGGGTAGTCAAAGAAAAGTGTGCCAAAGGACATGATGGACGCTTCTCCACTGGGCTTACAGTCTACTGTTCCACATATAAGGCTCCAAACCCGTGCTGCCTTACTTATTGGAAATGCTAATGATTGGTATACTTCCATTTTTTCTGAAACTGCAGAACAGAACTGTCTAATTAACCATTCCTTTGGTATTTACTTTGAAACCAACTGTGCATTTCTTGGCCTCTTCACATACAATCAGTGCCAACTCCCACGCAATTCCACAGAATTCTTGTACAATTTGCACTTACTCTGCCCAATTTTTTTTTCTTAGCCTCCCCTCTATTACCTCACAAATGGTGAACATTTCAGAACCTACAATGCCCTTAGAAGGTCTCTACACATTTGTCTATAAGACATTTGGGGGAAAAATGCAAAAGATGCCTTCTCACAGAAGTGGGGAAAATTGCATAAATTAAATTTCTAATGGACATAGCAAGAGTAGAAAGTGCAACGTGTGAAGAGCCCAGATTCTCTCTGACAGATGGCATGCAGTGCATGCTGTTATCTGGGCAGTGCTCAAGGGCTTGCTCCATTGCAAATACAGAAACAATAAAACTGCTTATTGATTTTAAAGAGATCTGTAATTAAGTATGACATTCTAACAGATAAAGGTTTACCAAGGCAGAACAGCCAGGATTTAAGGGGTCTTAAAATGAGATACTATTTAATTGATTCAAATGTCATTCCTGGGATGGCAAAGCCTCAAGAACTCCAGTTGTGTGTGTGTGTGTGTGTGTGTGTGTGTGTGTGTGTGTGTGTGTGTCTGTATTTATGTCTGAGTGCAAAGGCAGGCGCACAATTCATCTAAAGTTTTAAGCGGTGGGTGCCCAGTTGAAATTTTCTTGAGGTTAGGAAAGCAAAGGTTGCAACCCTTACATGCAGTTGCCTTGGGCAAGCAAAAAAAAAAAAAAGAAAAAAATCTGTCAAGACCCAGGTCTTACTGTTAAGGCTAGAGTTGAGAAATGCCCTCCAAATGCCTTCAAGTCAACATTAGCTATGACAGAAGCAAGACTATTATTTAACAGTAGCAGCAAATGTCAAAAACAAACTGTGCCTGGCGTTTTGACAAGACACTGTTGAAAGAGAACCACTTTTTCAGCACTTGTGTAACCGTGGGGGAGAACTCGACAATTAATATCCTGAAGTCTGGTAATAGGATTTCCAGGCTGCTTGGTGGTTTCCTTCTGATACACATAAAAGGAGTAGCAAGTGGCGGACGTGGGCAAAAAGACCCAAAATGAGGAAGCCTGGAGAAAACGATGGATACATCAGAAATCAGGTACCTATAGCTAATTAAAATGTAACTCCTTCTTGGGGAAACTACAGTCTCACAGTGGTGACAGTGTAAAGCATGAGGACAGAGCCATCATCCCTAGGCAAAAATAAGAGGCTGACAAAACCTATCTCCTATTTCCCACATCCTTCCTTCCCTCTGGTGTCCTCATGCAGTCCTGTGACACCTCGTTGGAGCTTCTCTCCGTGGATGACACTCCCAGCCTAACCTGGCCAAACCTCCAGCCCAACAATCACTCAGTATAATAACAAGTAGCCACTTTTCTGGCTATTTTCTCCTACTTCCTTAGGAGTCTGGTCCCTGAAAGTCATGATGAGTGAAGTTGCAGGTGGTGGTCGGTTGGCGTAGTGGATCTGTGCATTATGGGTCCTTGCATTTTGACAGAAACATTAGGAGAGTATCTTAATGCAAAGGAAATGCTAATGTGCTGGCTCAGTACCCATACTCTGAAGTGGGAAACAAGAGGAAAAATGAAAGGAACAAATATTCAACTGGATGCCTGTTTACGTTACATAATATTGGATTTGATGTTACCAGGCCTCCGAAGATGGCAGTGTAACTCCACTTCATAGATGAGAAAGCTGACGTTTAGAAAGCTAGAGGGATGACGTTTAGAAAGCTAGAGGGATGACGTTTAGAAAGCTAGAGGGATGACGTTTAGAAAGCTTGAGGGACTTGCCTAGGGTCCCAGTTCTATAAGGAACTCACGCGGTGTACAAGCCTGGGTTTGTCGGATTCCTAAGGCCGGCTCTTTCCCCGATTGACTCTGCCAAACCGCAGGATCACACCAGGCTCAGCCTCAGAACATTCTTTTTCAAGAAAAAGCCTGATAATGATGGTGATTGATAAATAATGAAGATGCTATGAATTGTGGCAGATGGTGCTGTGGACCCTTCCCAAGAAGAAGCATGCCCTGCCTGCAGCCTTCACAGGAGTCATTTAAACCCTCAAAGGGAAGTCAGTCTCCACGTGTGATGTCCTACCCCTCCCACCACTTCCTCTATCTTCACTGCTTCCGGACTGGACTTTGGATTCTCCAGAGTACATTGGCCTGTTTGTCCATGTTGTTATCCTATCCGTCCCACGCCATCGAGAATGCCCTCCCTCCCTCAAGCTGACCTAATCAGTAATGGTGTCCCCACCTTTCACGGGCCTCTCCTGGCCAGAGGGTTAACACCATGTTCTCACTCTTACAGAACATATCATCTATACAATCCATTTGCACGGAGGCCTTAAGGCCAATATTCATGTATTATGGGGCCACCAAAAACGGTACCACCCAGCGTTAATAATTCACACAGACTTCTTCTCCCAGACTTTTTAAAAGGTCAGAAGTCAAAATCCATTAACAATTTTTATCACCTATTTTGTCAGATTTTCTATAGGACTGTGCCTGTGGAGGCTACAGCAGAACATCTATTTTCAAGAGAGGCTCAAAGTCCCCATCGCACTCATGGAGGGCTGAAGCCATTAGGCTACGAATGTTTATATTAGCTTTCTAAAATAACTCAGGTTCCAGAGCGGAGTAGTGTGTTCACTGTAAGCTGTGTCTGTGGAGGCGGCACCCGAGTCAGAAATGCCCACGGTGCCAAGTCACTCACTCTAAGGGATGGCCTGAGAAATCTGTTGGAAATACTCATGGAAAACCACTTGCAGGGACTGGCAGGAACAGTGCCGTGTGGTGATGAGGAGGATCCTTGGTCGCTAGAGTCAAGTCAGACCAGAGTTTGAAACCCTGCTTTTAGGAAAACATGGACATTAAAACAGTCAGTATCTGGAGGGATGTGGTAGGGATGTTCATAGGAGGCACAAAGCATATGCCTGACTCATTTCCTTACCTTCACTTTTTTTTTTTTAGGTATTTTTTATTTGAGAGAGAGCACAAGATTGAGTAGAGAGCACAAGTGGGAGATGGGGGAAGAGGAGCAGAGGGAGAGGGTGAAACTGACTTCCCACTGAGCAGGGAGCCCCAACTCAGGGCTTGATCCCAGGGCCCTGAGATCATGAGGCGAAGGCAGAGGATAAACTGACTCAGCATCCCAGGCACACCCCTCCCCCCAAAAACTTCTTTTACATGATAGAAAAAGGTAAAGGTAAGCCCCTTCCTTCTTTCCCGTCATTCTAGAATTTGGGCACTAAGCTTATATATTATATATTTTAAAGACAGTAATTTTCATTTTACCACCAAAAAAAGTATTTTATTTTCTCATCGTTGTGTTCATTATGAATCACTTAGGACAGAAAACACACTAGTGGGCAGAGTGCCACACAACACCCTATGCCAACTGTGGCAGACACTACTGGTGATGACCTCTATGTGGTTCTTCTGTCCTCTGGGGGAGAGATGACACATCCCAGCCCCTTTACAATTAGTTGGAGCCAGAACTAATGCTATCAAACATTTGAGGATCACTGATTTATTCTTTCTGGGAAAAAAAGCTGAACCTGACTCAACCTTATTATGTATTTTGCATACATTCTGGAAAGATTTGCTTCAATGTATACTGACCTGCTTTCTTTTAGACAGGCATGACACTGACACACACTAGGTCTGAGGCACAGGAAATTCCACAAAGGTTTGTCTTTACAAACATCTTTAAGCTTCATCTTCAAATTGTCAGTCTATACGCTCCCCAAGCCAATAGGCAGAGACTCCGCACAGCAGCTGCATCCAGCTGATCCTAAAATGATGGGGTAGCACTTTGTCTTTCTGTAATGTCCTGCTGGAAAATCTCAGGCTTTTGTAAAAGCAGAAAGGATTTTTTCAAAACAGAACTGCCACTGTCATACTTTGGTTGGGTAGACGTTCCCAGAAGATCTAAGAGTGACATGTGATGACTATAAAGGGAATAGAAATGAGTTTCATTCAGTGGCAGAAATTCCCAGGGAATGCATTTTAGAAACTTTTCTCCGAAAACAAACAGATTCAGCACTTGGGTTCTTTCTTTCCTTTGTCTACTCAATTGCTCATCACAATGAATCGGTCTGTGATCACATTCTGTACAAGTTTCCTCAAAAAGTGTTTCTAAGAAAGAGACAAATCTTGCAATCTTGCAAACACAAATCTTCCATACAACCAAATGGAAACACAGTAGTGCTGAGTGAACTTATTGTTTTCAGAACACTATTTAAAAAGGATTATTTTTAAATGGCACTATACTTCCTAAGTGCTCATTCCTTTTAAAGCCCACCTTTGCGGAAGCCATGGGAGGATTAGCAGTTACAAATCCTGACATGAAAAGCAGAACAGAAGGACACAGTTGCACCAGAGCACATTTTCGATTTGGAATCAAAACTGCCCCTTGTTCATGATATCCTCACAGAGACCACAGCCAGGGAAACGGTGAAAGGGAAAAATTGCCCATATATGGCAATCAGTTTTGACACGAGGCTCATCAATAGCCCATTCTTTCCCAGGCACATCATTATCTATCTGATCTGCCAAATCTGATACTTAACAACATTGTCTTCAGAACAGTTGACATACCCTGGAAAAGTCTGTCTTGTAAATCACAAAGAAAGATGACAAGTTTCACAGATTTCATCAGTGGGAAAAAGAAGGGAGGCATAAAGGAACAGATACTAGTACACTTACACCCCCTGGAACAATGAACTCAATGAACTAAATGTCTTTCAAGAGGAAAAATCATCTCCATACCTCAATTTTTATTGAGGCCAAACAAGAAACCCCTGACTTAACCTATTTATCTCAGCTCCTAACTAAATTGAGTTTTTGAAACATAAAGACAAATGAGCAGGCAGATGGGATGATTTTATAGTATAAAAAAAAAAAGTAGTGGAGGAAGTTGAATCAGGACAACAGACTACTTAAGCTGTAGCTTCTCTCTCCTATCCCAGATCCATAGAAATAACAAGAAAACATTAAAAAGGAAAGGAATCTACAACTATATTCCCAAATAAGACATATCCCCTGTGGACCAACACTATAAGGAATTCCTGAAAGGAAGAAAACAATTGAGAGCAGATATAGGGGAGAGAAACAGCTCAAAAACCCTAAAGGAGGGGACTTGCTAAAAATGAAACCAGAGACATTCTAAGCTCAGAGGCGGCTGATGCTCAGAGATGAAAATACCCAACTGACCTGACGGATTCAAGCAGGCTCTTGTGGAAGCAGCCATCAGTTGGGCTGATTCTATACTTCTACTCACCCGCCTTGGACCGGGCAGAGAAAATACAGTATCTGCCTCAGATGAAAGTGGTAAGAGGGAGGACCAAGTTCAGAGAGGCATGGTAGTGCACCCAGGGCAAACATCCACGGACGGGCTGGCTCTGTAGAAACGTTTAGAACCTCCCAAGTAGAATAATTAACATCCCCCCCCCCAAAAAAAGATAAGAATGACAACATACTAAAATAATAAAGTAAAATAAAATAAAATAAAATAAAATAAAATAAAATAAAATAAAATAAAATAAAAATCTTGGAAATTCAAAGTGGGATCACTGAAATTAAAAACCCAATGATGGCAGAGTGCTAGTGTACAACAGCTGAAGAGCAACTCACTGAGCTGGAAGATCCAGTTAAGAAATTCTTTTAGAGTCGAGCCCAACAGAGAAAAGGGATATACAGAAAACATAAACAAAAGGTCAAAGATCTCTTGAATAGAGGAAATGTGAGAAGAAAAGAAAAGGAGTACCAAGGAATAATAAGAACAAAGGCAACAAAATAAAAAAAAATTTTAAAAAGCCCAGACATAAAAAGGAAATGTCTCTGATTGAACAGGATTAATAGGAAATGAAGTCGAGGACTACACATAAACCCGTCCTTTCCACCTGACCTCTGAGATCATTCCAGGTAACACTTAAACTGTTCTAACAGCTGGTCAGCAGGCCTCGGTCTCCACTCCACTGCCGTGCATCTCCACCCACTTTGGTGAACTATGTAAACAATGTCCTTTAGATCACCCCTTGGGCCTCACAATCTGGAATGTGGCAAAAATCCTGACTACAAACCTCAAGCCTAGCACCCTTCTTATAATAAAAAAGGGTTTTTACCTCAGAGAGTGTAGTTTTTAGCCCGGTGCGTTCTTTCACACTGTCAGGTCAGCACTGCTGATTAGACTTCCTTCACTAATCTGCCTGGATCCCATGATAAAAGACCTCTTAATCTTTCATTAAGAGCCTCCATTAATTTTTCACATAGCCTTTGTGCCACGTCTTCCAATAAATTCCCAATGAGACTCAATCTATCCTGTCACGACTGCCTTAAACTCCTGGGCTATTGAGTACCTCCAGACAGGGCACAACCATGTTGACTAACTCCACTGCAAGAATCTCAGCACAAGCCTCACCCAAGTCCTTGATGGCCTCAAAACAGTCTGGAAATTCTCCATCTCTAGTCAGTCCCTGTCTCCGTTCTTCATAGAGGTTGTCCAAATCTCCACCATTGCCTCAAAGTTCTCTAGCCAATCCCAGCTCTCACTGGTAATATATGACTTAGTATATGATCAGAGTTTTCCAAATATATTTTGTGAACTATTGGTATACAATGAAATATTTTAAATGTTATAAAATAGGTTAGGAAAAGCATTTTTCAATCAGATACATCTCCTTTATCTCTAAGGTTATAACTGCCACTTCATACTACCCAGCTCCCCTCTGCTAGGAACTGCCTTCTGCTCTGGTTTCAAGCACACCGCTCTTCCATTTCTCCTCCCACTTTTGACCAAACCCCCTCCCCCTCCTTCACCAGCTCCTCTGCCTACATACCAGGATGCCACAGATCTTGTCTCCCTTTTCTGTAATATGTTCCTTGGGGACCTCATCCACCTCCACAGCCTCAAAGATCATAGACGTATGATGACAACCTCCCTCATTTACATCCAATAACCAAGACCCAAATGTCCAACTGATTATAAAACATCTTTACCAGATGTCCTGAATATACCTCCATCTCAACTTATCAAACTCATTAACTTTACCCACTCACCTGCTTCTCTGCATTCTTTGCTTTATGAAAATACCATCTACCTAGTTTTCCAAGGAAGAAACGAGAAGTCACACTTCTCTTCCTTAACCTCCAAACTCAAGTCAACTTCAGATGACTTAGTCTAAAATGTATCTTAATGTGCCCCTCACTCTTCGTTTCCAAAGTTACAATCTCTCTCTCACCTGGAACGTTCCTCTCATCTAACATGCATCTACACTAATGAATGGCAATCTGGGCTGCACATTAAAACCACCTGGGGAATTTATGAAAATCCTAATGTTCAGGGCACACCCCAGGCCAATTATTTTAGAATCTCTGGGGGTTAGGAACCAGGCATTAGCATACTTTTACAAGTTCCCATATGATACCAATATCTGAGGCAGCCAGATTGAAATTTCTCCCAAAATTGAAGACGTGAGCACACAGAATAGAAGTGCAAACTGAATACCAAGCAAGAAGAGTGAAAACAAATCTAAAACTAAACAGGTGAAAGTGAAACTTAGTAACTTTGAAGATAAAAAACTGCATAAAAGCTCCTGGAGAGAGGGCAGCCCAGGTGGCTCAGTGGTTTAGTGCCACGTTCAGCCCAGGATGTGATCCTGGAGACCCGAGATGGAGTCCCACATCAGGCTCCCTGTATGGAGCCTGCTTCTCCCTCTGCCTGTGTCTCTGCCTCTCTCTCTGTCTGTGTCTCTCATGAATAAATAAATAAAATCTTTTTAAAAAAGAAAAAAAAAAAAAAAAAAAAAAGCTCCTGGAGAGAAAAGACAAGATTACCTAAAAGAAAATCACACTAATAGCAGATTTACTGTCTGCAACATTAGATGGCATAAATTATGAGTTAAAAGTCCTCAACATGATGGGAGCAGGAGGGAACCTATGAACCTAGAATTCTAAAGCCTGCTAAGCTGTTCTGGGAGAATGAGGCAGATTCTCCCAGACACACAAAGCTAAGATTCTACTACACACAGACCATCACTGGAAGAATTACCTTACACAGAATACACAGTTGGCCCTTGAACAACATAGGTTTGAACCACACGGGTCCATTTATAGATGGATTTTTTTTGATAAATGTGGTACAGCACTGTAAATATATTTTCTCTACCTTATGATTTTCTTAAGAACATTTTATTATCTCTGTCTTTATTATAAGAATACAATATACAGAACACAACACAAAATATGTGTCAATTGACTATGTAATCATTAAGGCTGCATAGTTAAGTTTTGGGGGAATCCAAAGTCATATGCAGATTTTAGACCATGCAGAGGTCTGCACCCTACACCCACATTGTTCAAGGGTCAGTGGTACTTCATCATGCAGACAAGCGAGCCAAAGATTAGAGAGGTATTTAACAATGCTCAAGTCTGAATTCCACCTAGAAAATACAGGCTGCATGAGTGTGTGCACCACAAGGAGGTTCCAGTGATTTAATTAAAACTAAAAAAATAAAAAAATAAAAATAAATAAAAAATAAATAAAAACCAGGAATTTCCTTAAAAAAATAAAATAATAAAATAGCTCAGTGAAAACAATAAATTTTATAACAAAAGTATTACCAGGATTCTGACTAGTTATTCTTAATTGTTTTCTTGTGCTTTTGCAGAACTAAGTTTCAGTTTTCAAGTGTTCACTTGCCAGAACTTTAATAAAAGGAAACATTACCAATGTAGCAATGTTAAAAGATGTTTACCACTTTCATTCATTGCAAAAAAAAAAAAAAAAAAAAAATAATAATGGATGTAATACATTCACATACTTATCAAAACATAAAAACAATTTTATTTTTTTGCCATTAATATCTTTTCTTGTTTTCTAGATCATCTGAAAACAATCTGAGAATTCCCAAGTGATAATCATTCAATTCCTGTAACATTATTAGACTCGGTTTCCTTTCATTATTTCTTAGCAAATTCAACCATACATGTTAATCTTATTAAATTAATCCTCAAAATTAGATTCTAAGATTTAGCACGAGGAAGAAAAAGAAAGACTCTTAATCAAGATGATAATTATATATTTAATACATCTTGCTTTTAACAGCAATTTTCAAAGTAAACACATCATAGACCTTATAACTTATTAAAGATTTATAGTGCTTACAAAGTTGTTTCTAAAAATATACCTTATTTGTTCTAAATGAATAACATTATCTGGAAGATAGAATAATAAATTATAGTAGTATGTTTACCACCACTATAGTTAAGATTGTGTACATATATTCAATATGAAATCCTTTTAGGATTTTCACACTTTCAGCCTTAAAATGTAAAAGCAGATTACAGTTTGGCATATGAGATCTCAGTCTGACAGCAATGGTTTTAAAACCCAAAACTAAAAAAATATCTAGTTGACATATTACGAGAGCACAGGCACATGCACATATATTTTCACACGTACATCATCTCTTTCACTCAATCCAACACATACACACACACACACACACACAAAGTAAGCAGAAAGTTCCACCCTTGTGTATCAGACAATTGCCATCAATTGCAAAAATAGGGAAAAAGTTAACTAAAAATATGTAAACACATTTAAATGGTTCCCATTGTTGGAAAGATATGCACAAAACCGCTATCGAGATCTTTAACATGCACAGTATATGCCATTTCAGGACATTCTTGAGCAGGCTTGAACTGTTCACTAACAGACATATGAAAATGTAAAAAGTGATGTGCTCCTCCATCTCCCAAATGGCATTCCACTGACAGTGAGTCACATGACCCAGCCCCACCAATGTGGTTTTACTTCATAGAACCCAACAGATTATAGAATCTAAGAGAATTAGAAACTTCATTTTGCTGTTTGGGGTTTCTTGCATGTTCCATGTGCAAAAGCAATGGGATACTGTATTGCAAGTGACAATATCATTTAAGACTTTGTGGCACTGCAAAAGGTCATTTTTGTATTTCTACAACATATTTATTCTAGCTAAATTTCCCAATGGTGCTTTCTTTTAATTATATGTAGTCTTGCAGACTTTGACTTGAAACAATTTAATGCTGATACCCTCTCCTACTCATCACTTTTACCTCCAGTATAATTCCTTTTTGGACTCTCTCCAGTAATGCAGGTTTGAAAATGTTCTGTGGAAGTTCATTTTCATTATAAATTAAAACACCCAAAGCTCTCCGAGACAACATTAAAATAGAAACTAACCATACTTCGGGGCACCCATAACCCATACTGCTGTGATTAGAAAAATGAAAAGGTGCAACAGTATGCAAAAGAGAATATTCTAACTTCCCATTTTTCTTTTTTTTTTTTCTCTTTTTTGGCTTTCTTTGTATTTTATTTCACTAAGTTTATAAACTGTTCAAGCATTCTTATACTCTGCATGACAATAACAATATTTTGGCACATCAACATTGTGATACAATATATGGTATGTTTAAAAAATTAATTAAAAAATTTCATCTATTAATGAACATGTTTAATGTAGTGCATATATATATTTTATAGTTAAGTCAAATACATCAAGGTTTGTAACTGATTTACAGATGAAGCAATCACAGATTGCAGTAATATAGTAATATATGTGTATGTGCATATGTATGCATATGTGCATATATATGTGTGTGTGTATGCGTATATATTTATATCTATATATACGCATACACACACACACACACACATATATGTATACACCAATCAAGGGAAAAACTGCATCCTGGCAATTTGACAGTCCAAAGTTTTGTTGATATAGTTATCATTTCCATGCCCTTTTCTTCTTGTTTTTTTTGTACAAAAGACATATTTTTGCTTCTTCATTCCTGATGAGATTTTTCTGCAGTAACTTTACATTCATACTGTAAAAATTAAAAAGGTTAAAAGGTTAACGGATTAAGGTTTATTCTGAATAGCAATTTCCATACAGACTAAAAATTGATACTTTATTAATGTATGCCCACTTTATTTGTCAAAGAATCTGAGATTTATGCAAGGATTAGAAGTAAATGACAAATATGATAGGGAAAAAGAAAGTTCACAGTCAAGAAGTGAAAGAGACATAGCAAATGCAGGCAGAAGACAAGATTTCTGCATTACAAGCAAATAATAACAGTACCTAACAGTAAGTCAACCCCTACAATATGAAAGGAAGCACAATAGGTTTCTTTGAGTGCTTAGTAAGGTGACTCAGCAAAGGAAAGGTCATGAACTTAAGGACAGGACTGATAGGAAGAATTCAGATAATATTTTCTCAAATCACTTAACAATTTCAAGGAAAAAAAATCTATTAACATTAGCAAAATATTCTGGTCAAAACAGTATTTTAGAAGTACAGCTACAGAGGTACACCCACAATTCAAGAAAAAGGAAACTAACAGGCTTAAAAAAATTAGGTGACCAGATTATCAAAAAGACAGCCACATAAGCCACTCAATTCTCCTAGCTGGCTACAATTCTCCTAGCTGGCCATAATGATAGAAGTGACAGCACTTATTCATGAACTGCTGTGGCCTTTGAATCCTGCTCCCTGTCCTTTGCCATCTATGTATGAGTGGGGTGACCAACAGTATCCATTTTCTTAACTAAAATGTTGAAATATCTTGATTTGCCAGAAGTAGTCCTAATTTATATCTATTAAAGCAACAGAGTTATTAGTAATGCCTCTTTTCACTTTTTGATAGAGCAGACACCTATAGATTCGTTTTAAAAAATTAGAGGATAATTCCTATCACCTTATCTGTAACACGTTTTAGCTTTTCTATCCAGCAATTCCTTCAACTTTTAGTATGCTTGGCTTGGAGAAAACTTGTCCACATCTCAATAAAAGATGAAATAAGCATCAGCTTACCATTGCCAGTTGTCGACCAATGTTTCCCATTGTTATGCCTCCAGCAAAAAATATACATGGTAACCAAGAACGAACATAGAGAAAATCTGGAGATGTATATCTAGAATAATAGAAATGTTTTTAACATCCCATGGAAGAAGTACAATGACACTTAAAAGATAATGAGAACAGAAATAAGTTATTCTGTACATTAAAGTGGCTAACTTAAGATCTCAATTCTGAAATCAGTTGTCATAAAAAAAAAAAAAATGAAATCAGTTGTCATTTCTTTCTTTTAACAAACAAGCACCGAGAAGAATACTTACTGATAAACACCATTATAGACTAGCAGCTGAGTGACCAAGGTTGCCAAGAAAGCAATTCCTACTCCAAGGCCAAAACCACTTCTAGATCTATCAAAGGTCCACCATAGTCCAATGGAGAGTGCAGCCAGTGTGAGAGACAACTGTATGTTGTTATCAAAATCCACTTTCTGAGATTGGTGTTAAAGAATCATCTTAAAACTTGTAACTAAATAATAGCACCTATTCATTTTTCTAAAATAAGAGATGTTACTGTTGAGAGGGGAATTGAGTGCTTATTCTAGAGTGTGTTCAGTCTTTTCATACAATGCAGGACAACATTAGGGGAGATTAAAATTGTCTCTGATATTTACCAAAGACACACAGAGGGCATGATATTTCATTAATAGATCCCACCTACTTGTAGTCCAAAAAGAAAAAAAAAAGAAAAAAAGCCCTCTATCTACAGTCACAATTATAAGATCAGACCCATTATTTGAGAAATGCTTTCTTTGCTAAAAATGTAACCAAAAGCATGAGAACACAAGTATTGCTAAAGGAACACACTTTTGCTAAAAAAGAAGCGAATATTACTTCTCAAACAGGTTCAGAATTACTTGAGAATCATACAAGAACTTGAAAATAGAAGAGTTGACAGCTATTTAACAGGGTACCACATTCTCTATATGATTTACTGACAGACACATTTTATAATAATGCAGTTCAGAAACAAGAGGACCAAGGACACAGTATCCCTTTCTATTATGTCAACTGTTCTAGTTTTAATTTGTTGAGGATAAAGCCTTGAAGTGAACATTATCTTGCAACCTGCCAAGTTATTTTGGTGCCTGAGACTTTCTGGTATAGGACAGTTTGCTCAAATGATATTTTATTTCCGTCACCTACTTAAGCATCTATTCACAAATGTACAGCCCTTTTCTACTCCAAAATCTCTGGCAAAACGAAGCTTTACAAATTCAATTTTCTCATTTCTTTGCTAGAGGATTACACTAAAGGAATTAATTTCAAGTATCATTAAAAGGGCATTATCTAAGTCCCAAAGGCCACATCTTGGCTCTATATCCAGCTCCCCCAGGGAAACTAGATAGCTCGCCAAACTAACTGGCCATGCTGCAACTACAGAGAAGAGAGGGGAAGTTCAAAAAATGCATATAAAACTATTTCCCACTTCCTTTAACAGCTCGTCTTTAACCACCACCACCCCTCCCCATCCTGCCTCTGCCACACCAGCTGGTATCTCCAACACCAGCTTTGCTTACTTCTCGGCATATGATGGCTGTTGCTGGCCATTCCCTCAAGGTCATTTCTTGATTAGGCTTGATTTATAAAAAAAAAGCCTATTATGTATGGTATGCTTTCTGCAAAAGCTTTTATTATTCTTTAGCAGGCATTACACCTAAAACTCCAAAGAAAAGGTTATATGCTCTGATTTTTCTGTGCAGTAAACATTCTTATAAAGAGCAGAATTTTATATTCACTGAGTTCTATCTTTGATAACTAAATTAACTTTATTAAAGGTCAAAACAAAATAAGGTTTCTAGAGTAAACCAGTAAAATACTTTTATCTGAAAAATAGAACCATGGAATTTTCTCTAGTCTAAGGGATCTAATATTATTAAGTCTATGTTATAAATTTTGCAGACATTTTGGGTTTTGCTTCAAGGGTAGACAGAAGAGTTAAAAATCACTATATTAAAAAAAATCACTATATTCAAGTATTTATTGACAGAGAAAGAAAAGAAAGACTGAAGCAAAAAACTTAAATTAGATATATAAAGGTTTTTAAATTCCAGAAAAGGCTATCTAAATTTCTCTGAGACATATGGGATAGAAAGGTCTAATGCATCAGTTGGGAGGGGAATTTACATGCTTAGGGGGCTCCTGACTAGGAGATGGAGCCCTTCCTAGACTCGAGCCAGGATCTCTGGGGTCTGCTCTCTGCTCTGTTGCAGCCTTGCAGTATGAATGCCTTAGCAAAGTACCTAAACCCTCTAACTTTCATTTGTCTTACTATCTTAATAAAGAAAATGTGGAACTAGGTGATTTCTAAGTTTTCCTCTAGATACAATATTCTGTGAGTCTATCTTTTTAAGCCCTCCCAACTACTAGATTTGTTTACTATAATATACTAAATCTTAAAGATTTCACCTAGCTAAACATGTTGGGTAATCCTTTAATACAAAAGGAAATGGAAAATCAAACTAGTAACTGCCACTAAAGGGCTTCCAAACCCACAGATCCCCAGGGGCTAGTACAACTGGGAACAGAAAGGTGAATGTGTTTGCAGAATGGAGGACCCAGCCAAGTGGGTCCTTGGTTCCTGTCCCAAGCTTCTCCAAAACAGTTCAATACTTCCAGTTAAAGACACAGGAATCCACCTGCCACGTGACCCACCCTCTCCCCTCTCTCCAGCTAATCTCTAGTCCTGAGCCAGATGCAGAGCAAAGAGAGGGGACCTGGGCAGCTTGACCTGCATTCCATGCTCTTCCTGGCACCAAGGTTCTGCCCCTCGATTCTCTAAGCCACGTCTTCTAGAAAAGGTACAACTGAACTAGCCTGTCACAGATTTTCTTCTAACAAAGGAAAGTCAGGGGTAGGGGAGAAGAGGATAAGCAACAGGGGGGATGCCACAGTGAAAGTTTTATGAGAGCAAAAACTTTCTCGTTCCAGGGTGGACTTTTTTTCTGGGTGCCAGGGAGAAGACAGGGGGGAGAAGGGAAATAGAGGCTACTTTGCCCTTCTAGCTGGGATAGTCTAAAAACACTCATTAATCACTAAATAAAATGTCAGAATCGGGGATCCCTGGGTGGCGCAGCAGTCTGGCGCCTGCCTTTGGCCCAGGGCGCGATCCTGGAGACCCGGGATCGAGTCCCACGTCGGGCTCCCGGTGCATGGAGCCTGCTTCTCCCTCTGCCTGTGTCTCTGCCTCTCTCTCTCTCTCTCTGTGACTATCATAAATTAAAAAAAATAAAAATAAATAAAAATAAAAAATAAAAAATAAAATAAAATAAAATAAAATAAAATGTCAGAATCCATAAATGATCAAACTTGAAAAGTACATACTTTAGGGACAAAAGTTCTTTTTGGCCAATGTCTAAGCTGAATATTTCTACTTATGCCACCTTTAAGAAAATTTATGCGCTTTGCTGGCATTGATTAAAACCAATAGATGTGTCTTTTTTGGAAAAAATCATAGGTTCCTTAAATTAACAACAAACCAAAAACAGCTGGCACCTGAAGCCACATGTCCTCATTGGCAAGTCTTAAATAAAAAGAGAGAGGAAAGAAATCCTTTGAAAATGTACTTGTTTCAATCTTAGAGTTACCAAAACTATACAGAATTAAGCAACCTAATTTAAGAAAAACACGTAAAATGTTTAAATGTGCAAAGTTTCTCAGTGACACTGAAACATGGGGATTTAAATGGAAGGTTATATCCCATCCAGTAACAACACAGCTGCTACTGTGATGTTTCAACAATACGCCACACATCCTTTTTACGACTAAGGGGACATATCACAATTTGACAATAGTGAAGTTGCAAGGAACTGTTTAACCTTTGGCTTGTTGGAGCTGCTTTGTGATTATGCATTTCATTACAGTGGAAAGGATACAGCGCTGGCATGATTTATACCAACAAAGACGGCTACGCACCGCATCACACTGGACCACTCTCTTTTAAATTTATGTGGTTCTCCTAGATGCCTGTCAATGCAAGGGTATAATAACCCAATCACAGCTGTGGAAAGAAAAAGAAAAAAATTAAGTCATCTCCAATGCCAAAATGGCAAAACCTAAGTGAAAAGAGTTACTACGACCCCCATAAGCATTTGAAAGATTGTTTTACAAGCTCTCTAAGTTATATAACATCAGTCACCAATATTTTTAAACTTACCTCCCAAAAGAAAGAAAAATAAATAACACCACTGAAGAAAGCACCATAAATGATTACAAGAGAATTCCAAATTATAATTGGCAGAGCACGATTTCAGTGTATGATTCACAATTTAGCAGTTTGGACTAGATGGTTCATGCTACTTCTCCACTACTACCATCTCTGAGATTTGAAAACATCAAACCAGCTGGCAGTTAAGCAATGTTCTCTCTGAACTACATAACCATGAAGCATGCTATAAAATGCCACCAACTGTCTAAAGAAAAGTGAGAAGCTAGAAGCATAAATGCGTACAATAAGGTCATCACACACACAGTATTTGTTCGGATGGCTACAGCCGTCCTGTTGTACAGATTATCCTAGTGCCTCCAGCTTGTCTTCAGCACCCAGTGCTGTGTCCTGACATTCCCCTTTACCCTGACCCTCTAAAGAGACTAGGTCATACTGTCAAAACAGGAAACTTGCAACAGAAATCTACATGTAAGCCTCATTCTGCACATAGAGAAACTTAGGAAACAATCTATGAGAACAATGATTTTCAGTTAAAATTTAAATTCAGTCTTAAAAATAAGGAGAAATCATTTTAGTATATTTCTTAGTTTTGGAAAGAATTTCCTGAATGTCAACCATATAATTATGAATAACTGTATGCAAAATGTCTATGATTGAGACTCCAAATAGTTGCACCCAATTTTTAATTAAAATACTTGCCAAGCTTCAACATTTTATTCATTTAATGGGAGAAGATTTTAAATGCTAATTTAGTCATTTAAAAAAGACCTTAATGAACCAAAACATTCTTCAACAAGTTTTAAGGAAAATATACTTCTACAGACTAAACTTAACAGGAAATAACTCGGCAGCTTTGACTTGTTAATCTTCCTAAAATGGTTTATGTTGCCATTAAGTAATAAAGACACAATTGTCACATCAGTTGAAAAGCAATGTTTAAAATGTCCAATGCTACCAAAATCTGAGTGCCTAAGGATCAGGAACCCCTTGTCTGCCCTGGTATTGGCTAGCTATTTCTTACAAATGAAGCATTCAATCTTTAAGGAAAAATGGAAATAAATTAATATAAAAAATCACAGGCTAGCAGACCAATGGAACAGTATTAAAAAGAGGCCGCACAGCCACCCTTTCATCTGGGGATGAGCAGCTGCAATGATGTACGTGTGTTCTAATCCACAAGACTGAAAGTGCTCTTCTGAGTTGGGCTTTTGCTGCGTGTATATAGATGGCTCACAGACCATCAAGAGATTAACAACAAATTTCAGCAATGCGGACCTCCAACAACTATCAGCAAATTTAAAACTTTCATATCATATTCCTGTTTAAAAGGCTTGGCTCTAAAATCCTGGGAGATTAACTGACAGCGTTTCCCAATTTCTACAAAATTAAAATGGCAACAAGCATGCCTAACAGTTGAAATACATCTAAATGAATATTACTTTTTTTTTCTCCAGGGGTCATGAAACTAACAGCTCATGTCATTCCTCACTCTCACTCTCACTCTCTCCTCCCTGTGCCTGTTGCTGAGTAAAATCAACTAAGATCAGGCATTCCAAGTCAATTTTCCTCAGCAGCTGATGCCATAGGTAAAGAATTATCACATAGAGAATACTGACGTGTGTGCAAAGATATAAATAAGTAAAATTGACTAGATTTGTATGCATGTGATGTCAGACTCACAAGTGAGAGACAACTGAGGAGAGAAAGCAAAAACACAAAAAGGAATTTAAACTGCCACGCTGCCAACCTTGGGATTTGCCAATAAAAATCAAATCCATTGAGTATGCATGGTTCTCAGTTGCTCACTGAGGAGGAGAATTCGAGGAAGCTTGTCACTTCCCATTAAATGTCTTCTTCCTTCCCTTTAAATAAAGGCACGGCAGAGTCTGATAGCAATAACTACAGCACAGTGAGGCTCCACCATTTGAGAGCTCAGCAGAACTATGTCCGGTCTGGGGCTTCTTTTTCCTTTCTCCACTTTCTTATTTTAACAAGAGAGACTGTTAAAATCATGCCCGTGTAACGTTACTTGCAAACATCATTCTGCTTAATAGGGTTCTCTGATACAAAGTAACATTTCTTGGGATAGATTTATGTTACTTCCCAGTGACCAGTTACTGTGTTACCAAGCCAAAACCAGAAGTAGTTTGTAAAACATCAATATTAAGTCATCACTTCTTCATGGGAGTGTGTTTAATTCCGTGATGGACTAAGAAGAACAGTTAAATCAAATGTTTTGCAAGGAAGAGGGGCTGAAGAAAACAAAGCCATTGAATGTGATAGACTTTCACGGAAAACTACTCCAGCATATGCAATGTTTCACTCAACAGATACTTAAGCTCCCATAACGTGTCCAGTTCTTTTTTTTTTTTTTTTTAACGTGTCCAGTTCTTGATATTTGCTGAGAATTTAAAAAGAAAAAAGAGTAAGACACGATCCCAGCCTCAGAGTGAGCACAGAAACAATTCAATACAGTAACACATTAGGGAAGGCACTGACAGGGCGTAGTGGGGGCCCAGTCTTCTCCTGACATGTGCTGAGGGGAGGCAGGGTGCTGGAGTGTCAGGAAAGCTTCACAGAAGAGGTGGCCCCTAAGGCAGGAGCTGAGTTCAGCAGGTCAGTGGTGTGGAAGGGGTTTTCTAATCCAAGGCAAGCATCTGGTAAAAAGCATATACAATGCAAAATACCCACTATCACCTGGAAATTGTAAGCTTTAGGCAAAAAGGGAGCTTCCAAAGACTCTGAAGAAGATAAAAGTTGGCAAGAGTCATATCATAGAGACTTTACCCTACAGACCCCAGGGAATCAGAAAGTAATGCCATTGCATTTGTAGCAGATAGGGAGGCACTCACTTTTACGGGGCTGAGTGCACAACACATGAAAGGGAGAGGGGACTGGCAGGCAGGCAGAGTACAAAATCAGAAGCAGAAAAAGAAAAAACCCGAAAATTCCCATCAGAGTACTAAAGGACCTGGACCAAAAGAGAAAATTGGAAACTTAGAAAATTGAGGGGATGACAGCAGGAGTCTTGTACGGCTCTCTAGGATCTGGGTAAATGACTAACTGCCTGGGTAAACTGGAAAGATTTGTTTTTTTCTTTTTATGTTAGGTATTAGTTTCGTAGGTAAGAATATAATTTGGTTACTTACAATTTTCTAGTCAATTTCCCTAGTTATTTGACCATACAATGTTATCTTTTTCCTGTATCCATTCTTCAGAAAGATGACTTTGCAGCCATCTGTAACATTCAAGAGGTTTCTAACTCTGTTTCTAAAGCACTGCACATAGAGAAGTTAACTTGAAACATCAGCCGTTATTAAATTAAAAATAGAGAACTAAGAAAAGTAAAATGAGATCAAAGGAAATGTACCAGAATTTCCTACTGGGTGTCCCTCTAAAAGCACTGCTAGCAAATTTTACAGCACCATGTGTTACAGAGAAAGACCGCAAATAACCAAAAAACTTCTGCTTGCATGTAGAAAGTGGTGATTCTGGAGAACCTCAAAGCTGTTCAGTCTATGAATATCAGATGGATAGGAAAATCAAAGAATGATCAGTTTTTCTGACTTAAGATGGTTAAGAACCTAGAAGAGTTTTGAAAATGCATACCAGTGCATGTACACAAAAACATATACACACTTTAAACACACATAAAACTTGTACATGCTATGTTTCTTGTATCATTTACTTCTTATTTCCTCAATATTTTCTCTAAAATTGGGGACAGGAGGTGCAAGAATCCATTTTCTACCTTCGGCAACTTTCACAAATCTGGCGCTACACTCTCATCTACTAAATACCATGACTCATCCCACAAAATCAGTAGCAGAGTTAACTGGGATCTAGATTTCCAAATGGCTCTCTATCTCTGTTTGCTCAGGAACCTCATGGAAGGCACTGCTTTCAAGAGAAACACTCAAGCAAGAAATGTAAATGTAAATCCCCCAAGTAGAGAAGTATGAAGTTAAGCTTGTAAGTGTGACAAACCCAGTGGCTGGGAAAAGCAAGGAAACTGAAATGTAGCATTAACGTCTGGACTTTTTCTTCCTAAATATGAGTTTGTGGCAAAAGTACCCACACCACAGGGACAGATGCAGCCCCGGTCCTCTCCTTGCTGGAGGTAGATGAAACCTCAGTCCGGCTCTCCCACCTTAGCCATGAATGTACAACATACAAGAGTACATTCCATCCAAGCCCAGCACTTCGTCTGCAAGCTTCAAAAGAGGCACTCTGTGTTGAGGGGAAGTGTGGGTAGCTTCCTCTTTCCCCTTCTCTGGCATGTGACACTGGACCTAGCTGCATCATCCACCACCTCTGAGACCCTGGGCTCACAGACATCCTCTGTTCATCCCAGGTTCCTCATTCCCCCAAAGTAGGCACCATGCCAAAATCTCACTCCCAAAGTTGGCTTCCAGATTCTTGGGGTTAAGGAATGTGCCTAGCACATTAGGAGGCATTCAGTAAGTAATAGTTTCCCTCCCCGACCTTCCTTTTGTCTGTTCTGAAAAGACATGTTCTTCCAAATCCCAAAAAGCTTCAATTGGTAGCCAGATAGCAGCTTACTATATGAGAAAATAAACACACTGGAAAAGAAGAATGGGTAAACTTAATCTTTCTCTTCTGAGTTTAAAGGAAAAGAAAATATATGAGGACTAGTAGACACAACAGAGAATGATAAAATATAATTTATGCTTTCCCCTCTATTTGGATGAATTTGCCTGGTCTCTCAGAAAATGTAATTACCTTGAGAAACTACAAATCATTGCCTTCACAAAATTTTAATGTGAATATTGTAATAGAGACATCAACACAGAAGCCACACTGAAACCTGACCACAACGTGCCCTTCCATCCACACAGCATCCAGTAGGTTCCACAAGGTCATTCTAAAACAACTCACACCCAACTCCTCACCCTTCAACTTCCAGCTCTAGGATGGAAGTCAAGAAGGATCTACATTACATTGCAAGGCACTGGTGTATATTAAGTATGAGACACCAAATAGACATTCCAAAAAGCAATTTTCTCCCTCGATTAGACTTTTCTTTTACCACACAATGATGGCTTCCATCTATTACTTTCTTTCATAAAATATTATTAATCTATTGGTCTCCATCATTAGAAAAAACTGAAGAGGATCCATTATGGAAACTTGGCATTAAGAAGGCTTTCTGAAATGCTCCACTTTATCTGCTACACATTGTCCATCAAAAAAGATCTAAAATAACTACTGTAGTAGGATAATGACTTTAAGCAAAGAGAATCTACCTTATTAATTTAAGTATTCATTATTCTTAAACTACACCTGAAAACAAAATAGCAAGAGAAAAAGGATGTACAAAAATCAGAAAAATAAGCTTTAAACTTGAATAACACTACTCCATCTTTCAAGCCTTCATCTACTAAAAAACAAGGCCATAACACACACAAATCTAATCCTTAAAGCCAAATAGTGATGATGATCCTCAAAATAACGCAGAGTAATATGAGGTAGGTTGAAGAAATAAAGAAGCTAAAAGCCTCATTCCAAAGGAAGCAAGATTCTTTTTAGGATTAAAATTTTACAGTGCAGGGATGCTCAGTGGTTGAACGTCTGCCTTCGGCTCAGGGCGTGATCCCAAGATCCAGGATCGAGTCCCACATCAGGCTCCCTGTGAGGAGCCTGCTTCTTTCTCTGCCTATGTCTCTGCCTCTCTCTCTGTGTGTGTGTGTCTCTCATGAATAAATAAATAAAATCTTAAAAAAAAAAAATTTAGGGGCAGCCTGGGTGGCTCAGCGATTTAGCGCTGCCTCCAGCCCCAAGCCTGATCCTAGAGACCTGGGATCGAGTCCCACATCGGGCTCCCTGCATGAAGCCTGCTGCTCCCTCTGCCTGTGTCTCTGTCTCTCTCTTTCTCTGAATAAATAAATAAAAATCTTAAAAAAATATATATATATATACCTAAATATAAATATAAATATAAATATATATATACCTAAATATAAATATATATATATATACCTTAAAAAAAATTTACAGTGCATAGGTTAGACAGAAATCAGACTCAAGAGTACCTACCCTGTGATTCCTTTATATTACATTGTGGAATGGACAAAAATAATCTAGGGGCAGACAGATGAGTGGAAGCCTGAGGCTGGGGCATGGACTGCAAGAGAACACAAGAGACTCTGTGGTTCATGGAAATGTCCTACAGCCAGACTGTGGTGGCTGGTCACATGACGGTGAGCATTTGCTTCAAGTCATAGAACAGTTCACTTAAAACAGGTCTGCTGCATTTAAATTAAAGCGGAAAAAAAAATACTGCCCAGTCAACATCCGCACTCATGTGCCCTCCTTCCTTTCTAAGCATTACAGAAGCAACCTCCACATACCTGAGGCTGTGCCACAGCACGGCGGTACCCACCATGCTGAAGAAAAGATGCTTGCGATCACATCAGGTGGAAAGAGTGTCACATTTCTCTGAATCTGAAGTAAATTTAACACTAATGCAAGAAATACTCCAATAAAAAACAGCACCACTCCACGAATCATCAAGTTCACACTCCTGCTAGTGACAGATGAAATGTAGGGGCCACGTTTTTTGGGCCCAGGTGACTCTGTCTCTCCTTCTGCCATGGTTTCATAAGTTCAGTAAACCAGGAAGGGGGGGGAAAAAGGCTTCCCAGCTGAAAAGCCAACTGTCTGTGAATCAAAGCAGAATGGCGTTTCAAGTCACAGCATCTTATCCTAAAAGAGGACCTACCAGAAATCCTGCAAGAGATAAGAAAAAAGAAATCAATGTTTGTCTAATACATGATCATACAATTTTTCTGATTTCAGTACTAATGAATTTCAAAGTACAAATAATGAAATGACAAGCTTATATATTCATTTAAATTACTCACTGAATAAGAAGTGGCTTAAAAAGTATTTCTATATGCATGATGTAATAAAAAAGTGTTAACACTTCTATTTACTAGGACAGAATAAATGACCTGCAAGGCTCAAAGGTTAGAATAATAATAAAAACAGCTTGCTCCACTTCAAAGAAAAGCAGGGCAGGTTACCTGAAATAGTTCCACCAGAATCTCGAAGATTAAAATCCTGGTTTCTGTTTCTCCTACCTAATCTCCAACCCCATCATTTAGAATAGATGGGCCAGGAGATTTAGGTAAAAGTCTTTATACTTTACAATAAATAAATAAATGTCTACAGAAAATCAACATATTCTGACTGAAAATTTTTTACTGCTCACAATAAAATGTGACTTGCTCATGAGGATGACCTCTTTAGGGGAACAAAACATTTTCACGCTTAAGGTTATGTATCTGAATTTCTGCACAAAAGCATCTTACAAAACACAGGCTGCCACGCACTTACCTACACATACACCAAGCACAGAAACCAGACCTGACCTACTCTCGGCAGGACCACAGCTGTGTCCCACCCCTGCCTGGACCCAGTCAGCCTTCTGTTGCAACCACAGAGCTACTGTGATAAAAGCTGAAATAGGAAGCAGAAGAAAGGAAGCTAAGAAAATGAAGGGTAATCCAATAGCTAGATTGTAAGGAGTTTAGCCACGTGGCTCGTGATGGCAATGGAAATCTTTCTTTTGTATGCATTGGTTTTAAGATAAACAACATTTGACACCTTCTATGGGCACAAAATCCAAGTGTAAACTGGGGGTTGGTGAGAGATACTGACTTTAGAAATAACCAATAAGAAAATGAGAACATTTGTGACTACTAGCAACTCTCATAGCCTATCAGTTCTTCCATGTGATAAACAGACTTTTTTTTTTTTTCCACATCCTAAGTTCTGTGTCCAACACTCACGGGGATGGGGGACTTCTGCCCTCAAGCTAGTCTCACAAACCTTAGTCTATAGCATGACTGAGCTCTATAGCTTGGAGGACTATAGAAAACTCATGTCTTATGGCTGATTCACGGATGCAGACAACACCTAGAAACCATCTCCTCCTGATCTGGTCTTGCAGACTCTTCCTGGCTCTGCTATCCAGCATATTAGCATGCTAGGTGTTCAGCTGCTACAGGATTCTTCATTATCACCATAATCATGACTATTGACATAGTATCCATTTATGGAGGGCTTACTCCACACCAGACACAGAGTTAGTTAGCCCTGATCTTCAAAATCATCCAAAGAGAAGTATTATCACCCTCATTTTACAAATGAAATGTAAAGTCAAAGAGATTTAGCATTTGCTTATCATCACATGACATGTAGTATCAGAACCAGCATTTTACTTTAGGTCTGATTCCAAAACCCAACCTCTTCCCTCTAAACCTGAGTCCCATTCTAACCCAACTCCTCTTTTTTGGCACATGGGTATATAGAAAGGGATTTGGTTACTGAAAAGATGGCAGACATGGAAAAATTAACTCAACTGAGACATAATTTCAATATAAGTAGGCAACTATATAACAGCACAAAGATCATGAGAGTGAATGTACCAGTGCCTTGAAATCTTCTTTAAAACTATTAGATCAAGGTGGAAAAAAGATGTTTTAGAGAAAAAAAAAAATCATTTGGCCAATTGACATGCTGTGTAACACCAGCATACTTCATAAAACCCTTAACCTCCCAGACTTCCAGTAGACACAACAACCACCCCAACTTCTACTCTTAAAATGGCTACTGGAGGACAAAGAGTTTATATACATTTTACATAGCCCAAATTCCTCTAGTAAATCATTGTTTTATGTCTGTGATTTTTCCAAACATGAATTAACAGCAAAGGATATTTTGTGTTGAATTATGTTTCTAAAAGAGCATAGTAACCTCAGCTTTAAAAAAGTGGTTTTTTCAGTTGTGCCAGGCCCCAGCTCACAATCACCAGTGTTTGTCAGAGGGCACTGACATTTTGGGCAGGACAATTCCTTGTTGTGTGAACTGCCCCAGGCCTTGCAAAAACACTTAACATCATCCCTGGCTCATGCCCACAAAATGCCAGCACATGATCCCTCACCCATTTGAGACAACCAGAAATGTTCCTACATATTTCCAAATACCCACAGAGAGGCAATGCCCTCCTAAGAGCCACTGGTTGCCACAGACTATTTCCTCCAGCTAGAAGACTTTCTAAGTTGTTTATTTATGTTATCTACCACAGCTGCTTATTCAACCTTTCCT
This sequence comes from Vulpes vulpes, assembly GCF_048418805.1. Lineage (NCBI taxonomy): Eukaryota > Metazoa > Chordata > Mammalia > Carnivora > Canidae > Vulpes > Vulpes vulpes. The sequence continues at coordinate 11,902,295 of NC_132784.1, forward strand.
GGCAGTGCTTGTTTATAGTTTCCTACTTCACCTCAAAAGTTCTCTTTAAAGGTAACACAGCATTTGTTTGATGATTGTACATTTGAATGAGTATTTTTTAAGGTAATATTTTAAAAATCCAAAAAACTGATTTTTATGACTACATGATAATACAATAGTAAATAATTACTAGAGACAAAAATAAAACAATGCTTTAGAATCACAGTATCCTAAAATTTAAGAAATAGGAGGGAACTGAGCCATCATCTATTCCAGGGAGTTCATGAGCCTGATGCAAAACAAAACAAAAAAGTTGTGTATATGTGCATTTTTCTGGAGAGCTCCACAGTTTATATCAAGTACTTAAACAGTCTGTGATCCAAAAGAAGTTAAAAACCACTGATCTAATGGTTTTCTCATTTTACCAGCATACCAAATGAAACCCAAAGGGATCAAGTGAGGTGACAAGATCAAGGCTGTGTGTACTACTGGATCTTGCTACCACAAATGTGTAAAATGAACTTCTGGAAATGGAGACTCATCAAAGGGATACGAAATTCCACAAGACCACTCACTCCCTACTATGCAACAGTTAAGTTTCTTAAAAAGCATGCTGTGTACAATAATCAGTCACAAAACAGGGGAGTGAGTTACTTAAATGCAAGCTCTTGGAATTAAATATCCCCTTAATCTGTTTATTGTAAAGTCTGGTTTTCTGATTACCTATTGATATTTTTTTCTTAAAACAAAATGTACCTATACCTTTAAATATTATTCTTACATCAATGATAAATTTGATTCTTCTCCAAAAAAAATTTTTTTAAATCTGTATTTGAAAAATTTAGATTTCTCAAGAAATAATTTGCTGACCAGGGAAGAAGCCTTTGGTACAGTACAGAGATATTATTTAGAGAGAACAATACCACAGTAGATCCTCAATGGTAATCCTGGCACAGAGGCAAGTGCTTTTAATTTCCATTTTGCAAAACAAAGTAAGTTAAGTAACTTCCTGAGATGATAACACTGTTACCAGATAGCTCCCCCCCCCCACTAGTGCCTCCAGGGACTAGGGCCCTCCCCGCACCTCCCCAATACTCTGGCTTCTTCTAGAGTTCTTTCCCATTTCACCACATTGCTCCAAGTAAAAACTCCATACAAAAGCAGCGCCACACACAAGTGGCAACTTTTAAAGTCATACTAATCAACTACTGTTAATAGCAAAACAATGTGTGTGTGTGTGTGTGTTTTTCAAAAATTGACAAAAATCTCCCATGGTATATAAGAAATTCTTGGGCAGCCCAGGGGGCTCAGCGGTTTAGCAGGGCGTGATCCTGGAGACCTGGGATGGAGTCCCGCATCCCTCTGCCTGTGTCTCTGCCTCTCTCTCTCTCTCTCTCTGTGTTTCTTGTGAATAAATAAATAAAATCTTTAAAAAAAAAAAAAGAAAAGAAAAGAAATTCGTATTCTTCCTTGAGCCCTGACCTACAATATCTATAAAGGATATTACTGAACAAACATAAAAATAGTTCAAAGAGGGGATCCCTGGGTGGCGCAGCGGTTTAGCGCCTGCCTTTGGCCCAGGGCGCGATCCTGGAGACCCAGGATCGAATCCCATGTCGGGCTCCCGGTGCATGGAGCCTGCTTCTCCCTCTGCCTGTGTTTCTGCCTCTCTCTCTCTCTCTGTGCGACTATCATAAATAAATAAATAAATAAATAAATAAATAAATAAATATTTTTAAAAAAATAGTTCAAAGAGTTTAGACAGGCCAATAACAAATCATCGAAACTGGAAAAACCTCAGTATATGACTATCTGTTAACGGAGGATATTATTCCTTTTAAAACATAAGTGATAAGTGATTTAGGACTTTGTGAATGAAAATCAAAGTTTATATCTTCCACTGAAACAACTTTCAGGCAATGGGCATTTGAAAACAAAATCTTCTAGTAACCTTAAGAACCAGTTGTATCTTATTACTTTCAATACCGCCCCTCCTCAGTCAAACAAGATCATTTATCTTCCAATGATTAACAGTCATAGACGTATATTCCCTTCCTCATATTACCCTGTTTAGGTCAGACAGGCTACTGAATAATAAAATTAAATTGCTACCTCACATCTTTCATCATATGCTCTCCGTAATCAGAATGGCATTCTCAAAACAGAATAAGCATAAACGTCAGGAAAAACACGTTCACATCAATGAAAAAAAACTTAACTCTCCTTAAACAAGAGCACACAAACGTGCTATCATTTGGGATAACTGTCCTGGTAACAATGAAAACAGCCTGCTCCTAAATTACTGATCTGCATTTATCCTGTCCTGTACAGCCGACCATTCGTGAAAGCAACAGTTGTCAGTTTAAAAAGGATCCACCTCCTGCCCAAATGTCCATGATTCACTGCTTGGTCACTTTATATCCAGGCACGTTCTGAGAACTACAACAAATCACACAGGTCAACACAACATGCAGAGGAAGAGTGAAAGGGGGAAACAGGAAGAGGTCATGGCTAATATTTTCTTTTCCCCCTTGGAGACCCTGCAGGTTGGGCATCCCCTTCTTTGGTTTTTCACTCAGTGGTGGGCGCTCCGGGAGGGCCAGGCCCCCAAGCTGGAAAACACCACCTGGCCCCTGCCTGGCTGCCTTCAGTCCCACTGCAGCCCTAGTGCAATCCTCCATCCCCTTGCAGGAGTGACCTGGGCCAGTCTGAGCGGCCCAGCTGTCAAGTCTACCCCATTCCCTCTTAAAGCATCTCATCATCAATCCTACAAAACGGTAAGCCCTTCATGGTGCAATTTTCCTAGACCAGCAAGCTGACACTATACTTTGAATGCTTGTTTCCAACATCACTTGTTCTAGCGCACCCCCCCCCCCCCAGGCCCTCCCCGCCCCCTGACCGCTTCCCTTCTCCAGACTGCCAGTCCCCACTGAGCAACCCCAAATCCCAGCGACTACTACCAACCCACTTCTGGGTCCTGGCGAGTGTTCCCTTCTGATGTACCCACACGCCTACCCCAGAGGTGTCCAGTCCTAACCCAAAATGCCGAAGTCCCACTCCTCAAGCCAAGATCAACGTGCCTTCTGGCGGATTCTAAACTTGCTACAGAAGCTACCTCTTGGGACCGCCCCGCCCCCCCCCCCCCCCCCCCCCCCGCGCAGCCTGAGCCTCCCAAATCCTGACAGCACCGCCGACCTCCAGGGCGCCCTCCCCGCCGTCCTCCGGGCTCCGTCCGCTCGCACACACTCGTCCACTGCCGGGCAGCCTCGGCCGCGGCGGTGACCTCCGCCCGACCCTCCTCCAGGTCAGCGGGGCCCCTCGCCCTTCAGGCCCCATCCGTGGTCCCGGCCACCCGCACCTGCCAGCGGGCTTCCCGGGCTGCGCGACCGCAAGCGGCTCCTCCTCCCGAAGGCCGCCCCCTCCTCGGGCCGCCTCCCGAGCGCCGTACCCCCCGCGCTCCGCAGGAGGACCCCGACTCACCCCCGCCTCCGCCATCTTCTGGGACCGCTCCCGCCCCCTCCGCCGCTCCCTCCGCCCCGCCCACGGCTCCGCGGGCGCTGCACTGCGCCTGTGCGGGCCCGAGGCGGCGCTCCGCAGGTCGGGGCAGAGGGACTTCCGGTTCCCGCCCGCCCTTGCTGCGGCGCGGGCGAGACGGGGCAAAGGGGCTTCCGGTCGGCGCGAGGTCGGCGGCCGCCTGTGGGCGTGGCCGCCGAGACGGTGGGAGGCGGCCAGGTCGGCTGCTGTTTGCCGCCCGGGCAGTCGTGGGTTGTGAGGAGTGTCTGGGCCCTGTGGGCGGTGCCGGGGAATCGCGCGCTGACACACGCAGGCTCCCTGGGAGGCGTGATCCTCGGCAGGTCCTCTGCGGAGGCGGGGTGGGGGATGGAGGGCTCCGCGGGGGATGGAGGGCTCGGGGGGGGGGGGGGGGATGGAGGGCTCCGCGGGGGATGGAGGGCTCGGGGGGGGGGGGGGGGATGGAGGGCTCCGCGGGGGATGGAGGGCTCGGGGGGGGGGGGATGGAGGGCTCCGCGGGGGATGGAGGGCTCGGGGCGGGGGGGGGGGGGATGGAGGGCTCCGCGGGGGATGGAGGGTTCGGGGCGGGGGGGGGGGGGATGGAGGGCTCCGCGGGGGATGGAGGGCTCGGCGGGGGGGGATGGAGGGCTCCGCGGGGGATGGAGGGCTGGGGGGGGGGGATGGAGGGCTCCGGGGCTCAGGCCGCCGGGTCCCCCCCGTCCCCCCCCCCCCCCCCCGGGGACGCTGACTCTCAGGATCTGTGTTTTTGCCGGGCTTTACTTTTTTCCCCTTCTCTACCAAGTCGTAAAAGCATAACTGATTTTTTTCTCTCCTCTCCATCCCACAGCACTTTACAAGGTTTTCATCGAAAATCGTTCCCCGGGTTCGACCAAGTAGCCCAGTTCGGGGACAGCCGTATTCATAGGAAGGTCAGTCGCAAAGCAGAGAAAATACGGAATCTTGTAACTCCCTCTTCGTCAGTAGCCGTGCTGTCATCTGGATGTGACAGGTTACAGTGACCTGGAGGAAAGGTTTTTTTTTGTTTTTGTTTTTGTTTTTTAATTTATTTATGATAGTCACAGAGAGAGACACAGGCAGAGGGAGAAGCAGGCTCCATGCACCGGGAGCCGGACGTGGGACTCGATCCCGGGTCTCCAGGATCGCGCCCTGGGCCAAAGGCAGGCGCCAAACCGCTGCGCCACCCAGGGATCCCCTGGAGGAAACTTTTAAGTGAAATTTGGGCTTAGCCTAATTATTTAAGCGCTTTGCATAAATAGTGTCAGTGAAATACCCCCCCCCTTTTTTTTTTACTTCCTTCGAACTAGTTAACAGATGAATTTTTAGGTTTCGAGCCTTTATATCCGTATATTTATTTCTGAAAATTAAAGTCGAAATGAAATCTGCAACAAAATGCATCTAGGCAAGTATTTATATGATCTTGTTTTCTCTAATGTTTCCTATAGCTCATAAAGTTCTTTTTTTTTTTTAAAGATTTTATTTATTTATTAGAGGGACAGCATAAGTGGGGGAAAGGGACAAAGGGAGAGGAAGAAGCAGACTCCCTGCTGAGCTGGGAGCCCCACGCAGGGCTTGATCCCAGGACCTGAGCTGAAAGCAGATGCTTAAGCTTCACCAACTGAGCCACCCAGGCGCCCCATAAATTTCTCTTGTATAGGTTTTCATACTACCAGTAAAATAAGATATGGGCCGATTATATGAATGGATGAGGAATTTTAAAAGGAAAAGAGGGGGCGCCTGGGTGGCTCAGTCAGTTAAAGGTCGGCCTTCCACTCAGGTCATGAACTCTGGGTCCTGGCATCCAGCCCCATGTTGGGCTCCCTGTTCAGTGAGGAATCTTTCTCCTTCTCTCCCTATCCCTGCCCTTTCCCCCAATTTTGTAGAAATTTCCTTCAAGAAAATCATTATGGAAAATTTTTAACCTACAGAAGCATTATTTTAGTTTAAATATTTGTTTAAAGCTGGAAAATCTTGGTACATTCCAGGAATTGAAAGGAAGGCAGAATCACTGGGGCAGGCAGGGGTGAGGGGCGGTAAGTAGCAATTGAAAAGGCAGAGGCTACAAGTAGAGTTTATGTATTAATATCATGATTGAGCATATACTATGTGCCAGACACTGTGCTAAATTTCATTTCACCTATTCAAAAACTCCTTTAAAATACACTATATAGGGCAGCCTGGGTGGCTCAGCGGTTTAGCACTGCCTTCGGCCCAGGGCGTGATCCTGGAGTCCTGGGTAGAGTCCCACATCAGGGTCCCTGCATGGAGCCTCCTTCTCCCTCTGCCTGTGTCTCTGCCTCCCTCTATCGCACGCGCTCTCTCTCTCTCTCTCTCTGTCTCATGAATAAATAAATACAATCTTAAAAAAAAACACTATATAGTATATAAGGAATTAAGGCCAAGAGCTGTGATACTCAGTCCTTGCTGCATATTAGGAACATCCAAAGATCTATTAAAATTTCTTGTGTCTGAGCCTCATCTTCCATATATTCTGACTTAATTGGGCTGAAAAGGGAACCTGAAACATTTTAATAAATTCCCTGTGTAATCCCAATGTGCAACCAGAGCTAAGAATCACTGCGTTAGAGTCAATTTGCCAGGGTCACTTAGCAACTAAGTAAGTGGCAGAGGAGGCAGGAATTCAACCCAGATCTATCAGATTCCAAAACCTGTGCTCTTAGCCGCTCACTAGTACCATCAACATTCAACAACATGTAGCACACACCACTTGCATGCTAGGAGTTTTGCTAACCACTGGAACACAAGATGAATGAGACAGAGCCTTTGCCTTCAATAAATTCACAGCCGTGTAAGACAGAAGTCTCAGTAAATGAAGCTAGGCCAGTTCACACAAGGTAGAAGCAAGTCAGCTGAAAACTCTGTGATGTTTCGTCCTATTTTGAGCTAGATTGACATGGAAAGTAACTGGTGGCTATTGCAATTATAGGCTGTATTAAGACAATGGCAGCGGTACAAAGAAAATTGGCAGGACTTGCTGATCACTGATGAGAGGATGAAGGAAAGAAAGAAGTGGAGGATGACTTCACAGTTTTGAGTATGAGTGGAAGTAACACCATTGATCTAGAACAAGAACACAAGAATTGAATTTGAGGTTGAATGCGTTTGAAGTACTTGTTAAATATTCTCATAGAAATATCTGGTAGAGCACTGGAAGGGTGCATCTGGAATTCAAATGAGCAAATAGTCTGGAAATAAAGATCTGGAGTCACTGACTTATAAGTAGTAGTTGAAACCATGCTTGTATAATGTGTATGGTATGTATGGAATTTTTTTAAAGGAGAATAGAGATCAAGAGAGAAAAAAACCCACCAAATTTGACATTGCCATATTTGAAAAGTTCAATAAAGCTATTTTTATCTGCAGTGATATTAAATACAGTCAACTCATGATCATCCGTGATGAGTTTTTAATATTTTCCAGACTTTCTCTAGCCTCACAGCAAATTTAACAGATGATGCATAACCATGGAATGCAAACCAATTTTAAATATTGGCTAAATATTTAAGAACACAATATGATGCATTCAGAAATGTAATAGAAATATCCTAGAGCAGTGTTTCCACACATAAATAATTTTATGTACCTCTAGTTTTGACTTCAATTATTTTATCCCAATATTACTTAAAACTACAAAAATTACAGTATTTTAAATACAAATCTAGACAAAAAATTCTTAGGCTTAAGCTCATACAGCTCTATAAACCAAAATGCTTGCAAAATAAATATGAACAAAAGCATAAAATTAGTAACTTATAATACTTATAATAATGGGTAAGGTGTGATCTCAATCTTCAAGAATTTCAATAAATTTTTAAATCATTGCTTCCGAATGGATTATTTTAAGATAGAACATGCATTTAATACCATGTGTCATGTGATGGCTCAATTCTCTCACCATTTCTTTTTATTAAACCTTTACTTTTACAATGAACCCTACCATTACTTGGCCTTTATTTGGAGCAAATGGTCATTTAAATCCATCTCTCTCTCTCTCTATATATATATATATATATTTTTTTTTTTTTTGTAAATCAGTATAAAACAACTACAGGACAATCCTAATCCTATGTTGTGTTCATCAACATAATCCACAACATGCTTGAATTAATATTTGAAGGTTATCATGTAAGTAAAATCACATCATTTCAAAATTCTTCAGAGATAGTATGGAACACTGAGAATATTTTACGTCCCCTTAAGATCTGCAAATTCCACTTTGAAAAAAAAAAACCTATCCTAAGTGTTTGATTATTTATGCTTTGTAAAATTCCTTACCATAAATCTCCAATTCTTAAAATGTATTCCATAGAATTAATATTAACAAGTGGTTACTGGGAGGGAAATCAGGGGTCTACATTTGTACTTGGTAAGCATTAGATCAGAAAAAAATTAAATACATTTTCAATATGGGGATTCAGAGATCCTTTAACATTGCCAGGGCATGGTTTGTCCCATGGAACATGTGATTCTTTCCCTCCTTCAGGCAATCTCACAGGGCTAGTATTTGACTATGTTTATATAGTGTCAAACATTTCTGTCTACTATACTTAAGAAAAGTTGAAGGAATTAAGTGTATTTTATGGTGAAGGCTGTTTATAAAATCCTCTATCATCTGTCAATCAGTGACACCTACATAGAAAATAGAAGCATCATCAGGCAATGTAGAACACTTTTCAGTGCCTAGTGGTGCCTATTTTATAATACGAACTCAATAAATATTTTGAGGTTTAATTAGTGTTTTTTTTGTATTTGTTATTTGTTTTATGTCCATAACAGTTGCTGCTATTTTGATTTCATGAACTCCAATCTTCTGGAGAGAAGACCATGAGCACAAAAGTGTTTTTATGAAGCCTGTCACATAACCAGTATTTATCCTGAAATATCATAAGAAATTTACCTTAAAATCTACATTGTCCTATATGGCAGCCACTAACCATATGCAGCTATTTAAATTAAGATTTTATTTATTTTAGAGAAGGTATGAGTAGGGGGAGGAGCAGAGGAAGAGAGAGAATCTTAAGCAGACTCTATGCTGAGCGTGGAGCCTGATGGAAGAGGGCTCTATCTCACAACCGTGAGGTCATGAGCTGAGCCAAAACCCAGAGTCGGACACTTAACCAACTGAGCCACCCAGGTGCCCTAAATTAATTAAAACAAAATAAACTAAAAATTGAGTTCTGCAGTCACACATATCAAGTGTGCAAATAGCCCATGTAAACAGTGCAGATTAGAACATTTCTATCATCACATTAAATTTTACTGGAAAGCACTGTATTAGATAATTTATGTGAACTTAGTTTCCTCAAAATACTAACAAAGTAGGAAAAACAAACAAGAAATAGAGGTGAAATTAAATTATTATCTAACAGCAATTTGTCTACCTAAAATTTATAACCTCTTTCATCATGTTGGAGACAGAACTGTATAATGCAAAGGGACCCAGTGGTTCTAGTTTTACTTTAGGAAAAAGTTTGAGCTATGGCAGTCTCCACTTTCAGACCCAGCACCAACCTCTTCCAGAAGGATGTGCCAGTTTCAAGACAGCTTGGTTTCTCAACAAGAGTCACAAGTAGAAAGCCTACATCATGTAATGTAGACCAGATTGTAAAGAAAAGCCCTCCCTCTGAAAACAAAAGTGTTTGTTGGAATATATTTTAAGTATCATCAAAGAGCTGAGAAGAAGGATTACCAGGTCAAAAGCTAAGGAAAAGTAGAACTGGAGAGAAGTAAGCAGAGCAAAAAAGCAACTTGCCCTAAAATGCTTTTCTGGTTGAAAAACATTGAAATTCTGTTTTGACAGATGTTTCAGACAAGAGGACAAATGTAAAATCTCAGGGTTGCTAATTTGGGGACTCAGAGACCTCAAGTTTAAAAGATGGGACAGCCAAAGGATAGCACCTTTGGCATAAAGCTAATCCAAAGTAACGCTCCTCCCCATCCACACAGGGAATGGAGCAGAGCAGAAGGAAATAAAACATAACAAATAAGTATCTGTGGAAATGTAGGCATAAGCTGACCACTCAGGCAAATCTGCATTCCAAATTCACTCCACCTCAGTAAATTCAAATGAAAAAGCTTCATGTCTTTAATTTTGTTTAAAGTGTCTGAGACTGATGGAGTCCAAAATACGTATGAATTGAATGTGTGTTCTAAATGTCTTTCCAGTCTTTTACTAATGTCTAGCCCACACCTAATACATCTTCAAAATTTTTAATAACACTCAGCTTTACCAAGTACCCATAGCTTTTAACTTATTTGTCCTGGAAATGAAGCCTACCCTTTTTATATTTCCAATTCATCAATTTGCACATTTTTTAAAAGGATTGTTTATTGGAGAAAGAGAGAGCACATGAGTAGGATGAGGGGCAGAGGGAGAGAATCTTTAATCAGCACTCCATGCTGAGTGGTGAGCCCCATGCAGGGCTCGATTTCATGGCCCATGAGGTCATGACCTGAGTCAAACCAAGAGTGGGGTAATCAGCTGATTGAGCTGCCCTGGTGCCCCCATCAATATCTAAATTTTGTACTACATTATGCAATCACAACAATATAATTGGCAACAATCACAATGGACTCTTGTTTGGACACACAACCTAATTGCTGGAGCTGGAAATGACGGGGCAACTCGTCCAGGAATAGAATATGCTTTGCCAGGGAAAGGAGACTTGCCTTTTAAGTGTAGGATCTTTTTACCTCCTTTTTTTCAGTGCTGTGAGGGAGACAGAGGAGGCTCACAGAGAGGAAGTTCTCACCCATGGTTTACTAGCAGTTTGGTCAGAATAGAAATCAGATCTCTGGTTCCTAATTCAATATTTGTTTGTTTGTTTAATAGAATTAATCTAGATCTAAGAACCATGCTTGAAATCTTTTAGATCACGTAAAAAAAAATTTTTCTACTGTATTAGTTTAACAGACTGAGATGATAATAGATAATTCCTGGTATATTTGTAGATAAAGCTTTTATAGCTATCCATGATAATATTCCTAGAATATTCAATCTATTTATCTTTTCATAACTTTTCATACCTACTATTCAGTAGTAGTTACAAATGTGAGGAGAATTTATAATAGAGATATTTATCTTCTTGGATATAAACTCATTAAATGTTCTCTGCAATTACTGACCTTAGCCTGATTTTATAATTATTTTCATTTGGTGGCAAAATCTATAGCACATTCAAAGAAATTGGGGGTTGGAGGTGGTGGAGGAAGTGACAGAGGTGCTTATAAATCAGTCAAGTCAGAAGGAGGCAAACTAACCTGAATTCTCATGGTTGTGCTACTTCGATCTATGATTATTAGTAAGATCAATGCTAGCTATAGAGGAAAAACAACAACAACAATAACACGTGGCCAAAAAGAGGAGGAGAACAGAGAACAGAGGCAGGGTGAACCTCCAAAGCTCTGAAAAAAGAGGTCAATAAGAAGGGCAGTCACCTTTAGTAGTGGCCTTGGTATAATGCTGTCAGGGTGCTTTTGGGGTCTGTAAGGAAGTAGTGGTGACTAAAGTCAATAAATTGAATGTATATAAAGTCAAATGGTCCCTGTAAGGCTTGCCATGTATCATCAGGCAACAAATAAACTAAACAAAGCCCAAACAAGGTCACCACGGATGAGCAAGCAAATGCAGAACACAACTCTAAGACAAAATCACTGAGGTATAAAACATGGTGAGAAGACAACTGGAAAGACTATAGACTATAAACTATTTATCAGAGAGGCAATGATAGAGACCAAGAACAGAGAGGCGACACTAGCAATTAATTATTACAAGGGCCCATACCATTTGAGGTCAAAAAACATAACAAGGTGTTCTCTAAGAGATTCCTCTCTTGCTAATTCACTACACTGTTGTTTCTGTTGTGTGACATTCGTGTGTTCAAATTGAATTCACACAGGAGGGGCTTAGAGAGTATTCAGTCTCTCCCAAAGGCAGAATGTGTATTTCAATGTCTAATTGAACTTAAAGTAGACTCCTAGCTGTCTAAGAGCATTATTTTTATAAGACAGTGAAAAAGTAGCAGAGAATCTCCTCTGGTTTGTCAATTATATATGTATCTGTATACACGTTGATTCACCAATGCAGAGAACTTCATCTGATAACAGACGGAAGACACAATCAAATCATTGAAAATTTCCCTCATGAAATATATATAAGGCTAGGTGATGCAACAGACATAAAACACACTTACAGAAACTCAATGGCTTGGATTTAGATTTCTTCTAGGACTCAGATTTGCCAAAATCAGAAACTACTAAAAGAATTTTCCATAGTAATAAAGACTCTGCTTGAAATGATTTCAAATTTATTTCCTTATAATTTGAGAAGCATTGCTTTTTTAAAGACTAGGAACTAATGCTTTGATTATGATTAGAGAGAAACAAAAGAACTTAGACTTTGCAAAAGCAGATCTTGGATTCATAAAATTAATTTTAATATTGAAGTATGATAAAACCACTAATAGAAAAAACATTCCAAACTGGAAAATAATATGTGTAGCTCAATGATGGCCTTGACAATCCTGGTGATGCTCACTATTTTCAGAGGGTTTATTAGACACTTTTGCTCCAGTAGGTCCCATTGCTCCTCTGTTATTCCAAAAATTGCTGTGGTATCTACTCTTAGAGCTTGGAGTAAAGGAAAAGCATGCCCCCTGAGTAGAATGAGGTATTTCTGGGTTCCGGGCTCTGCTCCCCATTGCCAGCTGGTTATTCTTGAGCAAATTACTTGCCTTCACTGATCCTCTATTTCCTCCTCATCAAGTACTTCTTGTCATAAAGGATACATGTAATAAAATAGTCACAAAAGGTCATAGTTTTGTGGGTATTATAATTCATCACTTTGATATTCTCCTTGACAAATGACATTCCTATATCTTTTGAATGCCTCCAGGATAAGAAACTTGTTTCATCTCTGCAGAGATGTCAGAGGTGCCAGAGAGTTCTTGGAGTTCAGCTATATCCAGCTTCTTGATGGCTTCCCACCCCCTGACACCATTCCATGTGACAACGTTTAAATTATAAAATTCTTCTCCTGTTCTGTACTCCCCACAGACCCTTGTCCTTGTTAAATACACCATTTGTTTCACCATTTTCCATGTGACAGGTTCTCCATCCCCTTATGATAATTGTTGCTTTCTGCTTGACATGCTTTAGACTATCAACATTTCCTCCATAGGGTTAATGCCAGAACAAACACCGAAGCCACATCACCAAATCTCTCGTTTTAGATACTTCCTTTAACACAACACCCCATTACGGTAGCATTTTTGGCAGTCATATCCTACTATTAAGTTGTATTGAGTTGTTAAATTTAAATAGCTCTTAAATCCTTTCCATGTGCACAAACCACATTTTCTCTATCGTGTTCCTGTACAGTTGTGGATAGAATTTTGGGGTGTTTAAATTTTTTTCAATGTTTTCCATTGAGGATAATGGGTAGATGCCTAAACAAAAGGAATTATGATTTTTCTGTTGAAGTTCTTCATCTTAAACCATGTCTTTCCCATACAAATTCCACTATGCAACATGATGATGAGCCCCCTTAAGCCTTGTGTTACCTGCAGACTGTATCAGCATACCGTCAGAATTTATCCCAAGTCCTTAAACACTTTAGGTAGTCCAGCACCAAGTATAGAGGACTGTGGTGGGTTCTGGAGAGATTGCTGCCATTTGGTTTGACATAAATCCATTCATTAAAAAGAATTCTGTTTATTATAAGGTCCAGCTTATGTTCAGAGTGATGTCATTACAAACTGGTAAATTCGTTTAGAAAGTCAGGCTAACCATTTCATATTCACTAACCTATGCTGATTCCTTTGCTGAGAGCTTGCAAATCATTTCTTTAATACTTTGCTCTAGAAAACTCCCCAGAAGTCAAGCCCATCTCCCAGAATTCACAGGATTCACCTCTGCTTCGAGAATAAAACATTTGTACATTTTTGGTTTTTTCCCTAATTCTTAAGCTCCTTCAAAAATTATTGACAGGAATTCCTCAGTTTGATCCCAAAATTCTTATAGTATCTAGGAAATGTGCCTCCTCATCCAAGCCATGAGACTTACATGCATTTTGCATGACCAGTGCTTTCCTACAGGTTCCTCATCTACCTTACTTTTAAAAACTAGTATTAGTGCTGCTTTTTCCTTCTCTGGCAGTCTTTCAGCTGGAGAAAACATAGGAATTAAAGCAGTGAACTGATTCAACTTTCCTCCTCTTCTCTTTAAACACTGCAGGTAGTAGGCTCCTTAAACTTTGGGCACACTTCTGTGTCATCCATGAAAATGTGCCTTGTGGGACCCGTCGCATCAGGCCTCAACCACTTACATTTGGATTGTTCACAACTTCATTCCTAAATGCTAGCACTGCACAATCTAATCTGTTTCCTGTCTAACCCTCTGACTTATTTTTATCTTTCATGTCTGCTTTTCTCCTGAGACCTAACACTTCCCATACTCCCCGATTTTTCTATTTGCTCTCTGGCTACTGCTTTCATCCCACAAGGGTAAATACCACTCCTCAGCAAATGGGCTCTTTCCGTTGGCTGATCTCCTTGGGCCTGACATTCCCACCAGGTGTTCCAGCCATCCACTGCTGTGTATCCGACCAGGTAGCAGCTTCATCGCCTTTAAGTCACACGGTGTCGTTTCTGTCATACTCTGTTGGTCAACCGATCGCTAAGGTTGGTCCAGATTCAAAAGGGGAGACACAGGCTCCAGCTCTCAATGAGAGGAGTGTCAGAAAATTTGCACATAGGTATTTAAAATGCCATCAGGTTAGCAGAGCCCAGCAAACAGAGTCCTGGCACCTGCATGCAAAGCCATGAGTTACTTGTTCTTCCTTCTCTCTGCATAAGCATATAAATCCTCGAATGTTTAACATTTTTCATACACCTCCCTCCCGTCTGGCCTTTAGGATCTAATATTCTTACAGGCTTACATTGCTGTTTTACCTTTGAACACAATTGCTTGTCTATTTTTTGTTTGAATTCATCAGAGAATACCCTGCAGAGTCATATCAGGGTATTAAGGGCTCTTCCATTGCTTCCACTCCACTGTATTGCCAAAAATTAAGCTTTGAAAATATTTCATTCCTCTTCTAGAGTCCCTGTAAATGGAATGCTAGCAATCCCTTCCCTCTGTCTGCATAACCCCACTTAACATTAATATGTTAGAGATTGGCCTCTTGCTGATGCTTCTCTTCCCCCTTCTTGGGGGAGATGGGGAGTATAATCACAAGGTTAAGAGTCTGGCAGACCTGAGAGTTGATTCCTGCTCTCCCTCATTAATATCTGGGTAATTTGAAGAACATGATTTTACTTGTTTAAGAGAGTAAATTTTATGTGATAATGGGGATGACAGAAGGATTAACTGACAGTGAGATTCATTTTTTAAGTTTTTTGTATGAGAGAGACAGGGATAGGGAGAGCAAGGAGTGGGGAGGGGCAGAGAGAGAGAAGAGAGACAACCAGACTCCCAACTGAGTGAAGAGCCCAATGCGGGGCTCGATCCCAGGACCCCAGGATAATGACCTGAGCCAAAGGTAGATGCCTGACTGAGCCACCCCAGTGCCCCTAACTAACAGTGGGATTAAATGAAAGAATGCATATAGAGGATTCGGCACTTTCGTAGGCACTCACTTAAAAGTAACTATTAATCTTATTCATCTCTTACCCTTATTTTTTAAAGATTTTATTTATTTGAGGGAGAGAGCACAAGTACAGGGAATTGCAGAGGGAGAGGGAGTAGCAGACTCCTCATGAGCCCCATGCAGGGCTCGATCCCAGGTCCCTGAGATCATGACCTGAGCCAAAGGCAGATGCTTAACCCAGTGAGCCAATCACCCTATTATCTTTTAACTGAAAATGGCAAGAATCACTCCATTCTGGACTCCAGGTATACATACAATAGCAGCTGTATATCTGTACCAAACACCCTGGCAGGTGACTTTATCATACCCTGTGTTATTCACGAGTAGTTGCATATATTTTTGCCTGATTTTGTCAACAATTTCAGCAATTTGTCTCTTAGGGTCATGGTGACCCATTCTTTCCCTTCTTTTGTAACCCTTGCAGGACCTACCTCAGGCCTGAGCTCCGAAGTCTGGAGGTGCATCCCAGATCACATTAAGCTGTCCCTGTGTTGAACGACTGAATGTCAGAGCCAAGACTCAAGTTTCTCTCTGCAAATAACTGTAGGACACTTTCCTACAGAGAACCTAATGTAGAGGAATGCTGCTTGCCCAGAGTGGATAATTGCGGGTGTATAATTAGTCACTAGTCAGTGTGTAAATACTCTGGAAATTGCTTTATTTGTTAATGCGAAAAGCTCTGCAGAAATACAAGTTATTATAGGAACCAGGGCTGAACACAGGAGATAAGGTATTGTGGGGAAAGAACAAGTGAGTGAAGCATCAGTGGTGTCACGTATCCCTCCAAGGGGATGAAACCCGTAGGTTCTCCTCCCTCACTTTCTAAGAACACCGACTCCCCTGGGTGAATAATTTAAAGGACAAATTACCACTCTTCTGGGTACCAAAGCCAGCCATAAGCTGAAATTAAATTAAATCATAAAGCCCTACAAGAAACTGAGGGAAGAGTCAGAAATATAAAACCAAGGGAATCCAGAGCTAAGCATGAAATATTAGAGGCACTGCAATGTCCTTGCCTTCCTGTGCTGATGAAGGGAAAAAGTGAAAACCACCCTGGCACAGACTGAAAGGACCACCATCAAATATCCATTGTTAAGTACTTGGTAGTGGCTATTGCAATGATTTCAATTCCGGTGGGGTATTGGAGGGAGGTAGGAGAGACTCCACTAGATCAACTTCGAGTCCTTGCACCTTGGCTAACTAGCCAGGTGACCTTGAGCTACTCACTATGTAACCTGGCCTCTGTTTCCCTTACCTCTGAGTTGAAAAAGATGAAATCAGAGTTTTGTGTTTCTAAAGTGCTTTTTTCCCCCATATCAGCTCAATGATCAGAGTGAGCTAATAAAAGCATGTATAAAATTTGCCTATTAAAATATAGAAAGTTCATTTTTCACAGCACCAGCCCTAGCACCACCATTAAAATTTCCTTCTACTCCTTAGTATACTCTTTAGTATGAGGCCAGGAAACGGGGCCAACTTTGGAAACAGAAAACTATGAAGTTTTGCAATAAAACACTATGTCCCCATACTTGTTTCCTCCAGACAGAAATGAGTTGTTTACATGTGGCCCAGAAGGAAGGTCCCACCCTGAATGCAGGAGTGAAGGAACATTTTAAATACCCCAGGTTGCCTTCTCCCAGAGCAACTCAGCCTGCCCGGACTAAAGTGAAAAATCCTACCATCGAGCGTTCTACAACCACAGAAAATAAGCAAGGATTGTGAACGAGGCTCCTTTATTTAATCAATACAAAGCAGGGACTTTGGTAAGCAGGCTGGCAGCTCTCCTGCTGCCAACGTGGCATGTAGCTCTGAAATAAATTAAAGTCTACAAAGCAGATGGTGTTTTCCAGGGTGCTATACAGTTGAAAGACCTGGGACATATCCTATGTCCAGCATATTAAGCTTAACTCTTTCAACATCACAGCTAAGCCTGATCAGCGTTGACAGCCACGACATATCACAGAACAGGTAAATAAAATCCTAATACACCCTGGTCCTTTCCCTTGCTAGAAAGCTATACTTGATCTCTTGGCCTACATGAGTGAGAGCTGCAGTAAAGGTCACATACCAGGAATACTCGCCAACTGGTGGTGCCCAGATCTTTGGATATCAGTGGCTAGTAAAATTCAAAGGGAAAGAGAGAGTCCATCTTATGGAGGCCAAATTCAAAGCCATTATTTCCCTAAGTAAAAACATCTACTATCCACAATGACTCATCATTTCATAAAAGGCTTTAACACTAAAACAAAGGAAGGATACCATCTCAAATAAAGAATGGTCTTTACATTGATGAGATTTAGTTTTTGGATACATTTAACTACGTTGCTCTTAACCTTCCTGAGCAGTCATGGATCAGTGAAAACTTCATTCTGGGCTGGACTGATCCTTAAACCGGCAATGGGGAAGTCCTGCTCTTTAAGATACTTTGAGAACTAGAAAGCCTCTTTCTCCAGTGTCACCTTTCCTCAAGTCTGAGCTTTAAGCCCCATTTCTACTTTGAAGATTTTCCTGGATATCTATGACCATTATGCTCTCTCTAGTCCCTAAATTCTTACAGCACTTAGAACTTTAACATATAATCTAGAACTCTTTTTTAAAAAAGATTTTACTTATTTATTTGATGGGGGGCACACGAGCAAGGGGAAGGACAGAGGGAGAGGGAAAGCAGATGCCCCACTGAGCAGGGACCCCCCCCAACATGGGGGCTCAATATCAGGACCCTGGGATCACAACCTGAGTCAAAGGCAATGCTTAAGTGACTGAGCCACTTAGGCACCCCAAAATCTAGCACTCTTATTTTGTGGGAAAAGCTTTTGAAATTTAGAATGTTTTCTAGATAACAGTTCCATTTTTTTTTTAATATTTTATTTATTTATCCATGAGAGACACACAAAGAGGCAGAGACATAGGCAAAGGGAGAAGTAGGCTCCCTGAGGGGACCCCGATACAGGACTTGATCCTAGGGTCCAGGATCACAACCTGAGCCAAAGGCAGATGCTCAACCACTGAGCTACCTAGGTGTCCCAACAGTTCCATTTTTTTTCCCCAACAGTTCCGTTTTTAATGAAAAAATTCGAATATTTTCTTACTGACTAAGAGAACTACAAGTTGGACACCTCTGACTAAGAGCCCAGCTTAGGAAAGAAAAAATACAGAAAAATCTACCATGGAGATGAAACATCCAGTCTTGAAAATGCATCTGAAGTTGGCTAAGGTCTTTTAAGGTTGAAAGTATAGGATCCAATGCAGTTTGATCAGTAGGCTGTTGTGTTGAAAATGCTCCAGTAATACATTAAGAAAGTGTTACAAGATCTTAGATTTTAATATTGTCTCTTCTCTTTACTAAGCTAAAGAAGCATCAGGACAATCACTCCTCTACTTGTTGTTCCAAAAGGTTCATATTCTAATTAAATAGAATAACAGACTTCTGTATAATAGAAAATTGTCTTCGAGGTCATCTAGTCTACCCTGTTGTTTAACAGATGGGATACCTAAGGTCCAGGTAGGTGAAGTGACTCACCCCAAATCCCAAGAGACCAGTATTAGCATTGGGATTTCAACCATGACGTATGACCTTGTAGGTATTTTAAATATAACAGTCTTATATCCCCATATCTTCAGATATATAGTATGCTACAGTGCAGTCCCTGTAGGGCTTATAAAGAAGGCAAGTTTTTCCCAGCCCCATAGGCTCTCCTTTTTGCTTTCTTTTTTACCCTGGACTATTTCTTCTTCCCTTCTTTCATCCACTACTACCTTCTCCCCTCTCCATCCTACTCCTTGTCCAGGGTCATTAAAACCTAAGTGCTCAAGAAAGGCTCTGATAAATTTATCCAGCCAATGTAACATCCTCATAATCCTTATGGACTGAATGTCATGTGCCAAACATCATGGTGGGCATAGCTAAAAATGTTCCTTCTACCAGGGTACTTACAATGTTATAAGGTTGAGAGATAAGCTACCAAACTAAATCTTTATTCAAGAGGTAAGTGCAGTTTTCTCTTTCCTTGAAACCACCACATGTAGACAATAGTTTGCTTTCAAAGTCAGCCAAACTTTTCTTTTGGTGCCCTCATCACAGCCATCAAAGTCCTAGATATTTTAGCAGTATGTATAACTCTATATTGACAACATAAAGGACACTTCTTAATTTTCCTCCTTTAGGGTCCGATATTCTCTTCTTTAACTAAAAGCAAAGCCTTAAGCTTTCCATTTAAATACAACTTTGAAATATTTGAAACCTTTTAAGATGTGCCATCAAAATCACTCATACCCAAACCCAGAAACAAGGATTCCCCTTTCTGGAACAAATACAGCACATGACCTGTGCCAATTCTCTAAACTTCTCCGGCCACAAGTTTTCACTTCTGTGAAACAGAAAAATTGTTCTTAACAAAGACTGAGGTATTGGAGGGCTGGGACCACACCTTTTAATCTTCCGTATGTTACCATATAGAGCTTCATCTCGGGCTCTGCCCACGCAGATGCTCAGGAAATGCTTGCTAACTGAAGATTTTTATGATCACTGATAGAAAGACAGCAGAAATGCAAAACACGATTTTTCCCTTGCCCCGGGTTACCCAGGAGCATCATTCTCATTCAGAGATGACCACATTTCAGAAAGTGGGTCTCATAAAACATACAATTTAATGAAGCCATCTGGGAAGATGATCGTCGTATAAATGCAAGATATTGATATTATCTGGCTACTTGGGGAAATACCATGTAAATGAAGGTACAACCCAGCTCCATAATTCAAATCAAGTATTGATGTACAAGGTCTTTGGATAATGGACTTTGAAGATTGATATTTCTCACAAATCTGAGGCTACTTTTCTCTCCTCCTTTGCAATTTTGCTATTTTTGCAATAAGATTTTATTTTACTTTTTAGAAAACATCTTCTTCTTTTTTTTTTTTTTTTTAGCAGGAATCTATCAGTGTCAACTGGGAGTCTTGAATCAGAAAATTTACATCTGTCTTTATCAGGGTTTTTAGCTTCTCTTTTTTGAAGCAAGAAATGATACAAACAACAACAGGCACTTCTTTCCTGGTCCAGTAATTATGCAGAATGTTGTTCACTTATTCAGCATCCCAATTGACTCAGCTGCTTCCCTTTCTGTTTTATTCTTCTAGCAGGAAGATGTGGTCTACTCCTGATATTATCCTGAAGACTGTTCTGAATGAAGCCACCCAATAACCAATGTTACTCTTTTAACCAATGTTACCTCCTTTCTCAGAAAGACAGTTGCTAAAACAATGCCAAGTTCAGTCATGCCAGTGATTACAAAATGAATATTCAACTAACTCTGTCACTCTCCATCTTTTACCTGGTCAGGGAAAGGTACCGAGCATTTCCTCCACACTTAGGATCCTACCTTACTACCTCTGCTGAGAGCATTACCTCTTCCGCTGAGGCAGCACCTGACCCCACAGTGTAAACTGAAATTCCTCTGGGCTCCTCACTGTTTCTGCTGCAAAAAGTGCCATCCACTCTTTGTACCTGCTTCCCAAGAACTCCGAGTCTGTGTCGCCTGGCTATCTCCAGCCTCCTCTGTCATCACACATTCACCAAATAATATAGAAACACAGTCAATATCAACACTTCTCCCAGAAGTTGAGGTATGGGGGATTTCATGGACATTGTCTGTAGTGAGCTTGCTGGTCCCAGGCACCACACAGAGTGTTCATGTAGAGAATGCATGTGACAGGCATTAGGGGCATGGAGGCAAAGAGGCTATCCCATATGTTTTGCCTGGCTGACAACTGGAGTAGAATAGATGGGGTGAGGGTGGGGAGAAGCTGACAACATATCATTGAGCCTCAATCCTTTTCATTAAGAAATGTTCACTGAAGAAACTCTTCCTCGCATTGCTCACTGTCTTGTATCCCTAAATCACAGCTTAGAAGCAAGTGTGCCCAGAGCTGAGGACCAAGACATTCACATGCCCTGTACTCTAAGAGAAGTTAGCACACTGACAACCAAGGTAAGAAGAATCCACTGGCCTCTTTCTCCTCGGGCTGCTAGGCACTGTCACTGCCCATCCCTGATGGGAAAATAAATAATATTCTGAGTTTCAACCTAATATGCTGATGGGCGGTCCAGAGTCTTGAAAGCCACATAAACCCACTTAGTATACATTACATCATAGTAAGTTTAACTGTATATGGATCTGTTAATGTTCTCAACCTTGTTTTCAATTTTTAGAACCTCCAAATGTATTTGTCATGAAAATAAATTGCAAACATGATGACAAAAATAATGTGACCATCCCAAGGGACTGGAACTCTGACTGCAGAGATAGCAAGTAGAGAAACAATCCCACCCAAATAGCTGGCAGTAACAGATCGACAGCTAGCACATCGAGAGAAACAGCAGATTAGCCGCAAAGAAAAGGCATCTGGGGAAGGCCTTTCAACTTCTCATAAAACATCAGGCCATTATGGGAACTAAATACTTATTTTAAAAAGGTATCTTTAAGTAGAAAAATTAGTATCTCCAATAAACATGTTTTCTTAGCATTCAGAGATAAGTTCTTATAATAGAAGATAAAGAAGTATGACACACTCTTCACCTTGAGTCACAATATTGGTGGGAAGGTGAGTTTTTTAACATGGAAAAATTAAAGTGATATTGATTGACACTGTAAAACACTTTAAAAACCTTTTGTCTAATATCTGAAGATTCCATGGAGGAAAAAAGATGTATGACCAAGAGGTAAAACATTGAGTTTAGAGGGGTTTTGTAGTTAATGGGGGTGGGGGGAGGACTGTGGGCAATGACAAAGGACTTGAGGTTTGGAACCTGGGAAGAGCTGATAAAGTGTTTTTCTGTGCAAACAAAAAGCCAAATCCTTTCTAACCGTTCCCTGAAGTGATTTTCTGTAAGCATCAAAAGTCTAAGACCAATAGGATTTTGTACTCTGTCATTAAAGTGTTTGGGAAATTTTGAGTCAAATATAGATTTGTTTTTTAAAAAAAGAAATTGTTTTTCTGATTATTTCTTTTCATAGCAAAACAGACTGTTTGGGAAGCCATAATGAGAAAAGCAAAAATTACCCATAATACTGCTACAGAGAGATAATCAATATTAACATTCTGGTGTGCACTTTTCTGAACATTTTTCTATGTATGTGTATACACATGTTAACATACACATTTTTATAAAAATTAAATCATACCAGGCATATTGCTTTTTAATGAATTTTTTAACTTAATAATATCTCGTTTTACATCTCAATGAATATAGGTTTAAATTAGTATGGTAAGTATATTCCCCCAAATTTCATGTCCATCCAGAACCTGAAAATGTGACCTTATCAGGAAATCCTGTCTTAGAGATTTTTAGTTAAAGGTGCTGAGATGAAATCATTCTGTATATAGGGTCCCTAAATCCCTTGACTGGTGTCCTTATGAGGAAAAAGAGGAGGATTCAGACAGAGAGAGCCCCATATGGAGACAAGACAGAGCTTGGAGGATGCTGCCACAAGCAAAGGAACACCTGGAGGCACCAGAAGCTGGACAAGGCAAAAAATTCTCCCCTACCCACACCACCAAAGCCTTCAGAGGCGGTGTGGCTCTGCTGATACCTTGATTTTGGACCTCTGGCTTCCAGAACAGTGAGAGAAGAAATTTCTGTGGTTTTAAGCTGCCCAGTTCATGGAAACTCCTAGGAAACTCACACAATGAGCATTTCTCTTGGCTGCATAGCATTTATGTATTCCATTCCACATAAAGGTATCACAGGGGCTGTAATATAGTGGTAGACATTGCTGATGGTCGCTTTGGTTGCTTCCAGTTTTTCACTATTGCAGATAACACTGCCATGAACATTTTTGTTCAGGCAACTTGTGCCTTTTATAGGGAGGGAATATAGCCTAATGGTTAACAGCATAGCATGGGTCCCAAAGCTGGAGTCAAACTGCCTGGATTAGAATTTGGGCTCCATTACTAGCTATTACCTGAGGAGTAATTTAGCTGGAGATGTGCTGTTATATGGAAATATTTTTTTACAGTGTCTGATATACAGTAAGTACTAAAGAAATGTTTCTTATTTATATTATCAGAGATGGCTATTTCTTTCTAGATCAAAAAAGAAATACAGTTCCAAAAACCACATGCAATCATAAAAGACTTGGGAATAAATCTATTAAGCACCAAAGTTCACTTTTGTTCACAAGTATACACACTTTCATAGAAAAATTAGAGCACAAAAGGCTATAAATATTTAATTTCTAACACCTTCAACAAAACAAAGAAAACACGGTAGGAATTTATTGCCATTAACTTTGAAAAGACATTGTTAATTATTCAATACATTGTCACTTAAATCAAACTACTTTTAATTTCAACCCTGGTTCTGCCACCTTTTTAATCTGGAAGAAATTACTAAACTTCTATGCTCCTAAATTTTTAAGAACATACTGGGATAGTTATCTCAATCTCATTAGGACTATTAGAAAAGTAAACTGAGGTAAATTATGCAAAGTACCTAGTACAAAACCTGGAACATAATAGAGGCACAAAATAGTTTATTACTATCCCTAAAATAATAATAATAATAATAATGATGATGATAATAATGATAATGTCTAAGAAAACTCCAAGGAGTAGTCTATTGAATAAAGAAAACAAATCTAAGATACTTGCAATCACTTCACAGATGAATAATGAATAACAGTGGTCTGTACAAAGCTTTTTGATTATGTGCCCCATAAGTGAAAAAAAGTTGCATCATGCACCACCAACATAGGGATATTTAATTATAAACATGTATGATGGCTTTCATATGCACATTGCAAAACTCACATTTCAAAGGGATGGGATGAAATTTTTAAAGTTCTGGCATTTTCTTTCCACACTCCAGTGGATCATCTTGAACATCCACCACCTTGAGTTCATGCATTTCAATTTAAAGATTCCCAACAATAAAATATCCTCAACTACAAGATGATATAGAGATAGGATGGCGCAAGGATTTGCAGATCACTAAAGGCACATGGAACTAAACAGCAAAGCATTTCTGGATCATGTGAATACCCATGTGTCTAGTACATGCCCTATTGCTCATTTTTCAAGATTTGGTTCTAAGTCCAGTCCTGCATGAGATTTCTGGCACTTCCAAGTGGAACTGACAACTGTTTCCCTTGGATTACTCCATACCTATACAGAGTTCTAGCATCTAGAACACCTGATTGCATCTATTAGCTTCTTTGTCTCTCTCCCCATCTTGACCATCTGCCACTCAAAGGCAGGAATCGTATCCTATTCTTCATTGATTTGCAAGCATGTGATATACAGTATGACTTGAATATTTACTAAATGAGCTAACAAAACTAGATAGCTATATAGTGCATAAAAATTAGTAAGTCCTGGAAACACATAAAAGAAAAAAAAGAAATGCTAAGTATGTACACTCTTTTAGACATAGGGCATGTTTAATTAGATTGTAACGTCTGACTTCGTTTGCAGCAAATTTCGCAGAATTTCCCAGTGAATTCTCTAGATACTGCAATGGAGTTCTTGGTTGCCTCGCTCCTCTGCACAGCTCTTCTCTGCTCTATGGAGGAGGGGAGTTAGGCCTGGATGGGGATGTTTATGTACTTGCTAATCATAGATTTGTTTTCCCTCCAAGCTCAGTTCTGCCTGCCAAGAATAGCTCAGGATGACAATCATTTTCATGCTTTCAGTCAAACAAAGAATCCAGAAGGACATGGAAGAAGGGAACAAAGCCAGAAGTTGAACATCAACAACAATAAGAAAAAAGAGGAAGAAAATAAGTTTAAATATCCTGCTCCCCATATTTTACTATCCCATTTCAGCATTTTAGTACTCCCATTCACCTGAAACTGGAATGTTGTGAGTATGTTGGGACCAGTAGACTTTAAATAGCTACCAGAAATAAGGAGGCTCCATTCCACCCTATACTTAAAGCCCTTCAGAGTCATTTGAGCTTTTAAATCTTTCTCTCTTACCACCCCCCCCCCTTTGTCTTTCATGCGAACTTGAAGCTACCAGAAACTTGGCAATATTTATTCCTACATCTGTTTCTTCAAAGCATTGTTTTCCAAAATGGGTTCCATGAAATGTTCATGGGTGCTTCATGGAAAGGATTCTGTGATGAAATATTTGGGAAATTCATACATATGCAAGTTAAATGGATTGCTTTGTAATAAGCCTTCTCGTGTCCTTTAATTTTCTGACATTTGGTCAATCTCTAGGAGGAAGCGTAGTTCACACCACAGAACCCTCTTTCTCTGGAATCATCTGGCCAGACTAGTTCTAAATAATGCACTTTTAGAAATGTCACCCTTTTGGGAACCCTCTTACACTGTTGGTGGGAATGCAAACCGGTGCAGCCACTCTGGAAAAACAGTTTATGGAGTTTCCTCAAAAAGTTAAAAACACAGCTACCTTATGACCCATCAATTGCACTACTAGTGTTTATCCAAATGATACAGACATAGTGATTCAAAGGGGCATATGGACCCCAATGTTTATAGCATCAATGTCCATAAGAGCCGAAATATGGAAAAAGCCCAATGTCCATAGACAAATGAATGGATAAAGAAGATGTGGCATAGATATACAATGGGATATTATTCAGCTATCAGAAAGAATGAAATCTCACCATTTGTAACAATGTGGATGGAACTAGAAAGTATTATGCTAAGCGAAATAAGTCAGACAAAGACAAATACCATATGATTTCACTCATGTGGAATTTAAAAAACAAAACAGATGAACACAGGGGAAGGGAAGGAAAAGACAAAAACAGAGAGGGAGGCAAACCATAAGAGACTCTAAACTATAGGAACAAACTGAAGGTTGCTGGAGGGGAGGCGGGTGGCGGGATGAGCGTTAAGGATGCGCTTGAAGTAATGAGCACTGAATGTTGTGTGCAACTGATGAATCACTGAATTCTACCTCTGAAACTAATAACATAGTATATATCAATTAAAGTGAATTTAAATAAAAAATTAAATTGAAAAAAGAAATGTCACCCTTTTGGTTTAGCCTTTGTCTTGAACTGGGAGCTCTTGTCATCAAGACACAGACATTTAGAACTACGGCGGTCATTAGGATTGGTGTGCAGCGCTTGACAACAGAGAGAAACCATTGCAAAAGGACTCACCCAAATACTCATATAATGAATTTCATTCTTCTGTGGGCTGACACCTCTGTACCCTGGAGCCTGAAATGCCAATCCTGCAAAAAGAGATAGGCTAGAAACTGAGATCCTGGCGGAAGAGCCAAAGGACCTAAACAGGGCATGGTGGTTTACAGAATAAGCATCTCAGGACCTATTTGTGCATTTAATCTCTCAGCAATTGCTTGTCAGGAGAGGAAATTTCCTTCCCTCTTGGAGTGCTATCATGGAGAAGTTCGATTTCTTTCTTTTTTCACTCCCATCCACCCTAACATCGAGCCTACCTACTATACATAGCCTTTGTTTACAGTGTTCCCACCAAGAATATCATCTCTCTGCCTAATTCCTACATAGTCTTCAATTTCCTGCTACTATGTGAAGACTTTCCTTTCCACCCACTTTAACACTCCCTCCTTCCTTTAAAAACTCATACTACTTACTGGCTACATCAGAGGTGAGCAAAGCCTGGTCCTCCATGCAAACGCAGCCTGCCATCCATTTCTGTAAATATAATTTCATTGGGACACAGCCACACCATTCATCTAAGTATTGTCTATAACTGCTTTTGCTCTACAAGGGCAGAGCTGAACTGTTGAGACAGAAACCATATAACATGCAAACCTAATATCATTACTATCTACCCTTTACAGAAAAATTTGCCAAATTCTGTACTGTTTCTTTAGTACTTATCAGATCTAGCCTTGCTCTGTGTTGGAACTCATGTTTTGTTGTTTCTGTATGTCTTCTCTCTCTCTCTCTCTCTCTCTCTTTTTAAAGATTGTATTTATTTATTCATGAGAGACACAAAGAGAGAGAGGCAGAGACACAGGCAGAGGGAGAAGCAGGCTCCATGCAGGGAGCCTGATGTGGGACTTGATCCCAGAACTCCAGGATCACGCCCTGGGCTGAAGGCAGCGCTAAACCGGTGAGCCACCCGGGCTGCCCTCTGCATGTCTTCTCAATGGGTCTTTTTCTTTTTATTTCAACTTTATTCACTATTTGGATGTTACTGAGTGCCTGAATTAATCACACCTTTTTATTTTCTGTATTTCCAGTGTTTCTCAATGGGTCTTAAGCCCAAGAAGTTCTTTGTAACACGTATCTCAGAATAGATTATCAATAAGCCTTAATCAATGGATTCTTTTATTGATTTTTTTCGAATGAGTATAATTTTCCCCAATTCTCCCATGAGATGTTCCTGGTACCGAAAAGGAGAGATGAAATAATATCATGTTATTTTCATACCATTTCAGTCTAGTGGTTTACAGTGGGAAGTGGGCACAGGCTGTTTACATTGCTTCAAGTTTTCTCTGAAAGTAAAATAAAACCTCAGAGGGACATCTCTTAGTAGTCTGGAAAATATTATATTCTCTATATACAGATTATAGAACTTTACTACTTTTCCCATTCTACTATATGCTGATTCCACCTACCTCCAAATAGCTAACACACACACACACACACACACACACACACACACCCCTGAAAGGCTCCGTGAGCACTAGCAGACAGAATGTGGCCTAGCAGAAATTCAATATGGTTCTCTGATGGCCACCATGCTGATCTTGCTAATGGCCACTTGGTAGAATGAGTGGCCTGGCTGAGACCTGTGTTCCCAGCAAGGACTGGTCTGCAACGGCTTCTCGGATACTGCAGGTTGCCTATGTAAATGAGCCTCAGCTATATCAGACTGGAGGAGAAAAGAAGCTCTTTGCCTGGCCATATTATCAATCCTGAAAACTTCTCCAGCTGGCATTTGTCAGGGCAAATGAAAATCCTAAATTACTTTGCGTAAATCCACCTGCAATTTGCTCTCTATCCATGAATACAATCGACTGGGGATAAAAAAGGGAAGTAGCATTCTCAAAGCTCTCCTGCAGCAAGCCTCCAGCTCCATGACTTCCATTCAGGCTGACTCATCTTGGTTTCTGAATAAATGTGAGGACTGACTTGGGGTCAGGTGTAATGTGATCTTCCCCTGGTCTGGCCTGGGGTTGGTGGCTCAAGCAGAAAGAGTCCAATCTTTCTATTGTGAAATTGCAGCAGCTGATACGTTTAGATCTGCATAAAGTAGCCTTTTTATAATACTAACAATTTTCTGTAGTTATAATTTTCATGGTGTCTACTGGTTGAGAGATGATAGGACTTATTCACAGAATTTACACTCTAGTGGTTTGATAAATATATAACATGTTGAAAAGGAGTTTCGTGAAAAAGTAAACGTTATTCATCAGGGCTTTGGTTTCTCTAACATTTTGCTTTCAGCTGAGCAATATTATAAATTGTGTGATTTTTATTTGTTTTTCATTTATTTGGCTTTCTTTCTAGATCCTATACCTAACTGAATCCAAAGAGAACAGCACCGAAACAACCCTAAATATGGCATAGGGGGAAATGTGTATATCCTTTTCTTTATATTATCTTTTGTTCACATCCTGAGGGGCTACAGAAGGCAGGATGTGGTGAGGTGCTATTTTATAGCATGTTTAATGCTTATCAGTAATTTTTCCCCCTGACCTCCTGCCTCAGACAATTAATTTTCTTGAACTGCTCACACACTAGAAGAACATTAGGTGGAAAAATAATGTTAGTACTAGTGAATATAATCTTGGAAGAAAAGCTGTGCAATTATTCAAAGACCTAATCTTATCTCTTGTTTCATTTTTATATCGCAAGTCTACATTTAAAAGTATTAGATATACTGTCCTGCTGTCCCACACCTTCAAACCCCAGTAAATAAATGCTGCTAAGTGCCACCAGGAGTGAAAGAGCTTGTAATGAGAAGTGTGAGGAGATATGTGCTCCATTCATCATTCTGTTCAGTCCAATATTGAGGCTCTTGTTATCAGCAGGATTCGTGGCGGTGTCATCGCGGCTGGCATAAATCTTCTGTCTGTGTGGCTCGGACTGATGCCCTATTAAAACTCTGCTTTCACCTAATCACAGAATGACCTTTCGATGTCTTTAATTAACCTCTGACCTGAACCATGCCCATGTCTTGTTGGTAGGTAAATCTATGGCATGACATTTGCTTATGACACTACATTTGTCTTGGTTTAATCATTATACCATTCGGATTATGGCTTGAATGAAATACAGTTGGGATCCCTGCTAATAGTTGGATTAATTTTTAAAAGGTTAGAACATAATATTTTCCTCTGAGCTCCCAGTGATATCTTTGCAGACATTTCCCCCTGGGGAGTTGGGGTCCCCCATTAAAGTAAATTCAGGTAAGCCTTCAATTTCACCAATAATGTCATCTTTTCTGCTCAAAGTTATTCCTTTTGAATGGCCTGTGGAGCCAGAAGCATTCCAGACCCTACAGATGACTTTAAAGCTTTAAAATATGAGCTATCCTCACTTGTCCAAGACAATAGAATAGTACAATAGAACAGTAGCAAGGGATTAAAAGAGAGAGAGAAGGAGGAAGGGAAGAGGGGAAGGAGCAGGAAAGGGAGACTTTCATCTCACTTTGGGAATGCTTTTCAACTCTGTAATATATGTGTGCCTCAGGTCTTGAGACTTCTTTGAATAATAAAATCTCATTCATATCTCATTCCTCCACTAAGAGGAGCCCTGTTGGTGACCTCCTATCTGAATTTAGTAACTGTTACAAATGTAAAATATTTATAAAGAAATACACTTTTCTTACACACAACTGTAGTTCTAAATCGATTGGAGTGGTTACTAATTCGTTTAAACTGAGTAGGTCTTTTAAAATGGCAAGTTGGGATTGGCCTATAAATCATGACATTATGTGAATAAAATAAAAGTTTTGAGCTACCTAAGATTTATCCAATTTTATATTCAATCAGAAGCCCCATGAAGGGCTTAGCCTAGATGATCTCTCAGGTCTTTTTCAGTTGTAAAAGTCTATGATTCAGTGTCTCAATATTATAAATTCTAGGTTTATTGAGTCTGAATTCAAAAGGTTTTCCTGCCTTTAAAATACAATTTAAAAGTTATATTGTACAGACTTTAGGAGCTGGAAGTTTTTTGTTTTTTTTTTTTTTTAGCTGGAAGTTTTCAAGTGTCCCACCTGCCTATGCCCTCCTCCCTGCCCACTCCTCCCACCTGAGCCTTGTAAGGTGTGGAGAATAGTTCCTACCAGTAGACTCCCTTGGAGATTAAAGAAAATGTATATATAGCACCTAAAACAGTGTCTGGCATGCAGTGATGCCTAATTCATTCCGGAGGCTAGTGGGTCTATTAGCACTTGCAGTGTTTGCCGAGAGATATTTACCTCCTAGATTGCTGTACTAGCTAGCCCTCCCCTAATCTCTAATCTCTTTTCTTTAAAAAGTATACGATTTAATGGTTAACAGCTTTGGAGTCACCCCTGGGTTCAAATACCTGCTCTATCAGCAACTTACTGGCTGTTGATCATGAGAACTTTACTTAACCTTCCACAATTTCTCATCCATAAAGTGGGAAAATAATTATACCTAATTAATGGACCTACTGAATGAGATAATACATGGAAGTCACTGTGTCTGCTCCATATTTTATCTCCGTTACCTAGCATACTACCTGGCACACAGTGAGGACTCAACAAATACTAAGATTTAACCATTAGATAAAATTATCTATTAGTTTAATATTAGTATCTATTAGTTTAATGTTAGTATTATCTATCGCCATCATCATCGATGAACTTGTTCTGTTTCTAGCTCACATTGCCTTTGGTTTAGAAGTAGAAGTTACATATTTTAGTGAAAGTGGGCTTTGATTTGGCCCAAGGCTGAAGTCAAGCAATGAGAACTACTAATGATATCTATTCTGCTTAATTATTCATTATTTAAGAAATATTTACTGAGCACCTATTATGTGTCAGGCTCCGGGGATATGAGAGAAGGGTGGAAGACACACAATATCTGCTGTTATCAAGCCAAGAGCTTATGAGAGAGAGGTTGATGTTAATCAAAGAAGGACACTAATAGAGTAACAATTACATCACTTGGCCAAGGATCATGACTGAGAGATACACAGCTCCACGAGTGGGCTTTGACATAGTCAGGGAAGTGAATCAAGGTCTGAAGGAGGAATAGCAGAGGATAAAGAAAGCTAACTACGTGGGGGTTTATAGGCTGTGTTATAAAATTTTGTTTTTATCCTAATATAATAGGAAATAGTAGATAGTGTATTCTGAACTTTGTGTTTCCAAAAGCTTACCTTGATGGCCATGTGGAAACTAAGTCTGAAGGAGACGGGGCATACATGTTAAATGCTACTGATTTATATTGTACAAAACTCCAAAGAATCTCCATTGTGATTCTTTCTTTGAACCTCAGAGAAAGGTTGATACCTTCTCATTAGGCACAAAAAGGTAGAAGAAGAGAGACTCCCAAATATATAAACCTTTCCTTTTACAGTTAGTATCAATACTAAGGACCAAGAAGTACCACACAGGCCTCTCAAGTTATCCTCCTCTGTACTTTTGCTGTGACCACAAGAGAACAAGGCTGTCCGTGTTTACTACCTTATATTATGAGCAGTCACCTGCTCTCTAATTGGAGGGTTATGTGCCGAGCCAATGACCTGGTCTCATAAAACCTCACTGGTTATTACGCTGATGGGGCTCGGCTGTATAAGGAAATCAGAGTTATGAAACTCTCCTCTAAACAAGGTCCAACAAGGGCAGAAGAAAAAAAAAACATCTCTAGATAGGTTCTCAGGGCAATCTACCTGAGAGTTAAAGTGGGTTTATTCATATTTACTCCTGCAAATATTTATTCACTTCTAATTTTGCAACAAGTACCTTCCTGGTATTCATGGTGGACTAAGCCAAGCCTTGAGGGAGACATCTGCTATGTAATTTAAAGGGAAAAGTTACATTTATGAACCTACTGTGTACTTGATATTTTATGTGGATTATCTGATTTGATCATCTCCACAAAGACAACTCCACAAAGTAGAAATTATGATCTCTGCTATGGAAGAGTTAAGATTTGAACCTAGATCTACTAACTACAAAGTCTTTGCCTTTTTTTAAAAAAGATTTTATTTATTTATTCATGAGAGACACAGAGAGAGGCAGAGACACAGGCAGAGGGAGAAGCAGGCTCCACGCAGGGAGCTGGATGTGGGACTCGATCCCGTATCTCCAGGGTCACACCCTGGGAGGAAGGTGGCGCTAAACCTCTGAGCTACCCAGGCTTCCCAAGCCTTTGCCTTTCCATTACACACCATGCTGTTTGCCAAGAAGGTGCCCTTTTTCAGAGATAGCTCCCCAAGAAGGGAGAGGTACCACAAGTCATCCTCTCTCTAGGGCCCCCTTTTTAAAGCTACAAGATTTCTGGATCTCAGCACCATTGGCTTTTAGGAATGGATGACTTTTTGTTGTGTGGGGCTGTTCTGTGCACTCTAGGATATTTAGCAGCATTCCTAGCCTCTACTTACTCGATTCCAATAACGCCCCAATTGTGATAATCAAAACTGTCTCTGGACATTGCCAAATATCTTTAGGGAGCACAACTATCCCTGGCAGAAAGCCACTGGTAGAGAATAAAGGCAAGAGGCCAAAAGACTGAACTTTGAGGTCAACCAGCACTTAAAAGTAACGCGGAGGAAGAGAAGCTGGTGTGAATGATCAAGAGGGGAGACTTTCAAGAAAAAAAACTGACTGGGAAAGTCAGCTGTTCCAGACAAGTTACATAAGATATGAGCAGAAAAAAATATTTTAATTTGATGATGAGGAGATTTCTAGGTAAATTCACGAAGATAAGTTTCAGAGGACTAGGGGAGGAGGAGGCTAGAGCTTGGAGGTGGGCAATAAGTGGAATAAATAGTGAGAGTGAACTCTCCTTTCAAGTGATATGCAAATGCTGAGCCCAGGGCTTAAGAGCCCAGAAGCATCTACTTTCTGTATCTTGGAATACTCTCTGGGAGCCCCAAGCAGCCATATGAGAAGTCCCAGCACTCTGACACCACCATGCTATGGTCTTGGTCTCATCTGAACCTCACCTTCCACTTTCCTTGCCAAGTGGCAGACATGCAACTGAAGTAATTTTGGGGCCTTAGACCAGCCCACCCCCCAGATGAATCTAGGTGCCCTAAATCAAAGCTACTTGGGGAAGAATTGTCCAGTTGAATGAGCCCTGCCTAAATTCCTGAACCACAAAGTCGTGAGATACTACAAAATATGAAATTTTAGGATGTTTCTTCACCCAGCATTATGTACCTGGACCACACTGCAGTGCTCATCCCAGTTGCTTTCTCCCATCCACGATATTTAAGGAAGAAGGATGTTAGACTGAATACCATCCTGTCCCTACTGCTCTGACAGTAACTGCACACAGACTTTAGAGTCATACAGATCCAAGTTTAATTCTTAACTTATCTACTTCCTAGCTGTGCAAAATAGAGGTTATTAAAAATCCTCTTCATAGAAGCACCAAGACTGAGTGAGTTGTGTTTCTATAAAGCACTTGCACAGTGTCTGACATAATAAAAGTTTGCTAAATGTTAGCTCTCATTTAAGTAATGAATTTTTCCATCAAAAGATAGTAAATCATCACACACTTCATAAAATGACCCTGACTTTGACTTCATAAAAGTTTTCAGTTACTTCATCCCTCCCAACTAGCAGAACTAATGGGACCTTCTGCCCATACCTTATTGCTTCTTCATAACCACAACCACAACTGAGTCTGATCCTATTGATCCTCTTACAGCTTCCAACCTCCAGTTCTCACTGTTGGCCTACAAACTTACACACACACACACACACACACACACACACACACACCAAGAGAATGCCTTTAAACCACAAGTTCTCCTGTGGGAAATATAAGTATTAAAGGATTGAGTTCTGAATGTCTTTTTAGCAACCACAAAAATTCCAGTTCCAATTTGTGTGACATGTGAATCACTCCTGTTAGAAATAACTTAAAAAACAGAGAGAACTAACTAGGTGTTGGGAATAGAAAAGAAAGAATAAAATAGAAGTCAATGGAGGAATAGAGACTTTTGTAATGAAACATTGGGAACTCTGAAAGGAAATTGAAAAAAAAAAAAAAAGGAGAAAATACCTATTTCTGCCAGGAGGCAAAGGACTGAGCTACATGTGAATGGGCCCAAGGGCAGAGCTGAGGCTATAATCCTGGCTACCGGACAGATTATTTCAAATATACCAAATTAGCCATGAAGATAGCCCAAGGCTTTTTCTATCTCGGCGACCCAAACTACTCTACATTTCTGAACCCACAGGGGACCCAGGATCTTGGAGGTGAGAGCTAATGATCCTGAGTCATAACATTAACAAACATTGAACATATAAGTAGAGGACAAGGCACAGAGAGAAAATGCCTCATAGCATGCATATTATCTGAAAAACCAATTTATAAACATCTCATTGATCTTCTCTAGGAGGGATCCCCTGCAAGGCTGATAATAAGCAATGGGAGTTAAGACAACATTAATTATATAGCATCCACCAGTTATAACTAATTTAAATGGGTGAATTGTTACCAGAAATTTATTTAGTGTGCTCTTTACCTTCCCAAACACGAAAACAAAAGGTAAATGACAACCTCTGGTCTTTAACTCCAATTTTCACATTGTCAGAAGTTCCTTATCTTCCATGGGCTTTTCAGGAAGAGGACTGAGGAAGATTGATATTGGTGTGTATGAAGAGTGGTGGGGGAACGGGTCACACTAGGAAAGTATGGATTTAACAGAGTGGTGGTAACCCATAGCTAGGTACTCCATCGGATTCTTCCAATGGGAACAGGCCGGCTTTGTAGAAACAGATTGATCTATGCCTTTTGAGTCAAAGTACTTAAGATGTGTCTACCTTGCTGAGAACGATTCCTTGTGCCACAGGGCAGAGAGCCATTGACCAGCTACTTCATATTTGCAGAGGTTCTTCTGAGCACGAAACTGACCCCACTCAGCCCCATCCAGATTTCCTTCCCTCCAACAAGGGCTCTACTTGGCCCAGTTCACATGTGAGCAAGGAGCAGAAGCAGGAAGAGCCGGACCTCACACTCATAAAGGGCCTGAAATGTAGACCTTTGACATTTTTTCCAAATAAATTTATACAAACACTGTACTTTTTGGAATGTTAAAATATTAATTTTTCAAATGTAAACATTTAAAATCTACTGCCTATGTATGCCCTGTTTAGGCAGCTCTACATTTTTGGTATATCTGATCCTCAAAAATGGAGTGATCTGATTCTTTCCATCTGT
Organism: Vulpes vulpes; assembly: GCF_048418805.1. NCBI lineage: Eukaryota > Metazoa > Chordata > Mammalia > Carnivora > Canidae > Vulpes > Vulpes vulpes. The sequence goes on from NC_132784.1 coordinate 11,937,808, forward strand.
GGGAGCCCAACCAACCCACTAATCACCTACCGCTCTTCCCCCAAAATATTGAAACTTCTCAAACAAAGGGAACTAGATATATGTTAAGCTGAAAGTGGGAGTGATAAATGAATATGCAGTGGGCACAGGCAGGTCAAGAGGAAGATACTAAATTCTATTCCATTAAGTCCCACTAGAAGGTATATCCCTCAAGAGCTGGGGCTCAATCTTTCATCTCTATCTCCCTAATTCATAGTACAGTGCCTAGAACACAGTAGGAGCTCAATGCATGCGTGTCAAACGGGTGAATGAATGAATGAATGAACAACACTAGCTCAGACAGCCTATTCTTTATGCAATATATGATACTGTCAAATTCAACTGCCTGCGAGGGAATCATTTGTCTATGGAGTAGGCAAATTTTCAATCTGAGACTGACTTCAAGCCATTGCTCAGACCACATGCCCAGCTAAAGGAACATAAATGATTCTTAATATCCTACCAAGGAAAGCATAAGTGGGAGAAGGAGAGCTTCAGCTAGAAAAATCAGAGCATATTCCAAAACCAAAGAGAAATTCCTTTTGGATTGTCAATTATTTGGGATTACCTGGGCCTGGGTCACAGACCATTGGTGTGGATAATCAAGAATTGACTGCACATGTGGATGTTACGCCTGCTTGGACCCGGGCATCCCCCAGTGGCCTGATCACAGCCTCTACTACTCCCCACCACACAGAGCTCAGGGTAGGAGGTGTAAATGCACAGCAAAGCTGGGGAGCAGGGACCTCTACTAATACCCCTCAAAAATTAGAGTTTCTCCTGTAGGAATGAAGTGGGCTTTGTTATGCACCCTACAAGCAGAGCAAAGGTTGAGAGGAGGGAGGGCATCATTGAAGAGAAAATCAGGAACTGTCTATGCTAGTTGCATTTTCCTAGTTACTGCAATCTCAGAATAGTCTGTCCTAATACATTACATGTATTCAAAGCAGAGACAAATACCACCAAAGCTGAAGAGTGGGGAATTCTGCTTTGGGCACTGCCACCCATTGTCCTCACTGCTTTGTCCCTGACACTTGGCCTCCATTTGGCCCATTAGCTGCTCAGGGTCTTTCCCCAACAGCTTCCCCAGGGGGTTGATCTACATTTCCAGCCTCTCCTATTGCCCGATAGCCAATTTCTTCTCCATATTCTATTCTGCCAGAGGTCTGCCCTCAGCTCTCAAAGGTCAAAGCTAGGATAATTTGATAAATTAATCTGGGCTTTCAGATTAATGTGTTAATGGGCACTCTTTCTAATAAGAGTTTTCAGAAGACCTTTGTCCATTTGTGTTGACCATCTAATGGAATGGCCCTGAAGGAAGGCAGCATGGGGAGTGGTTGGTTAGGTGATGTCAGCCAGGGAGGATATTGTGGGGATCTGTGAATTGAGGCTTGCAAGACACTTCTGGATTCCTCTAGATGGATCTATCTATAGAGTCAGGTGATGATCAGGATTTCCTGTACTGAAGGACAAGTCTAGGATGTCACTTGCTATTTTTCTACCTTAGGAGTAGACTTTCTTCTGAAAGTCCTTTAGATGCTTTTCACCTTATTCTTCTAGTTTTCTGAGAGTATTTAAGCAAACACAAAAAGGGACAATTTGAGAGATTATACATAGCATCATAATCAACACAGATGAAGGGAACTGCCCTGACCTGAAAATTCTGCGGCCCGTTCTATCAAAGGAGAGCCCTGAAAACACAGAAACAGGGAGTCTGCCCCCACAGTTGAGCTGTCTAAAGGAGTCCTTCGCCTCACCAGAAAGAGTTGGATAATTTATACGTTAACATTTTCTTTTAATGTGGATAGCATTTTCCTCATTTATAGTTAATTAGGTTAAGCATGCATGGGGAGCAAGGGAGAAAGGCTTTTAGTGATGCTCTAAATGATTAGTAATTTGAATGAAGCAAAGAACCTCTCTAAAAGATGGAGCACTGACACATGTTAAACGGGCCTCCTTCTAAGTGCTAGAATTGGCCCACTCTGATTTGGAAGATACTGTGGTAATTAAAGCACTAAGATGAAAAGATACTGAAGGTGCTAAATATTTTAAACAGGTTTTAAGCCATATGTACGTGTGATATAAATGACATCAGAACAAATGGCTGAAGACTGAACATATTGGATATTTGGTATCCTGGGAGTCACCTTTGGCCCTGGAGTCACACCAACATGCCAGGGCCCGGGGACAAAGTGGCAGTGATGAGCAAGAAGAATCCCATTTTGAGCTTCACGTTTCTCATTTGCAAAAGGAGAGTAATAGTAGTGCCCTCCCTCACCTTGGGGTTGTCATGATCATTAAGGATAATGTATGCGTTTCACTTTAGCGAATTGTGGGCACCAGGAAGTTAATAACTAATATTGTTGTAAGATCAATACCATCCCTCCTTTGTTTGACTGAATCAAACACTTTAGGCGTGCTTTTCTTGTCTTCTTCATTTTCTTTTAGTTTATTTATTTGAGAGAGAGAGAGAGAAAGAGAGCAGGGGAAGGGCCGAGGGAGAGAGACAAGCAGACTCCGCGCTCAGCATGGAGCTGGAAGCAGGGCTCCCTCCCAGGACCCTGAGATCACAACCTGAGCTGACACCAAGAACTGGATGCTTAACTGACTGAGCCATCTGGGAGCCCCTCTTGTCTTCTTCCTTTCAATGAATCTAGACTCAGGTTTATGGCAGCTGATCTCATGCAAACAAGGTGGAACTCCTCACATATATGGTTTTCCCCTAACACTAATCCAATTGGAAGAGTTCCAAGCACTGCTTCCTTACCAATAATTTTCAACAAATAAGAATATAAGCAACAGAAAGTTTGTACAACAGTTTGCAGGACATCATTTGTTCCTATCACGCAGCAACAGCTTTAGGCAATCCTACCATGTCCACCAACCTTCATTTCTATGCGCAGACAGGCCAGTGAGTGTCATGTCATATGAAAAGAGCCCAGGGAACTTAGTCTATCCCAGCTTCAGCACCCCAAGCTATGTGACTTGTGGTTTGTTTCCAGATTTTCCGGACCTCTGTTTCACTCCCCATAACATGGCGATGGCTTCATGAGGTAAATACAATTATTTAAGTGAAAGAATTCTAAGTCTCAAACCCCAGGTCGAAGAATTCTTTTCCTAGACACAAAGTTTTAATGGTTTAAAAGGACTGTGTACTGCCCACATTTCTCTGGTTGGCTTGTCTCTCAATTCTTTCTCCTTTATCAGCCTTCTCATAAGGGAACCGATGAGGTTCTCTTCTGAGTGGAGTGTGGGCTATGAAGCCAGGTAGACTGAAATTTAAATCTCAGTGCTTCCATTGCTGGCCACGTGAACTTCAGCAAATTGCTTCACAGTGGGTTGTGGGTCTCAGTTTGTTCCCTTGGCTAAAGCAGCACAGGGCCCATTCCCAATGTCAGCATGTGGATAAAATTAGGATAAAGAAGGCCTGACGCATAGTCAGCCTGGAGCAAGTTTTAATTTCTTTCCTTCCAACAAGTGAGCAGGAAAATTGGTGGATTTTCCACCACTAGCCCCATGGACTCTCACAGAGGCCCCTGAACTAGTCCGTAAAAATTTTATTTTTAGCTGTCACACACACACACACACACACACACACACACACACCACTACCCCTAGACTATACCTACTCTCTCCCATCTTGCCCACTTTCCCCAGAAAAGAAGCCTGCTTAAGACCATTTAAAAGCAATGTTCAGACCTTGGTGAGGAGGGGTCATTGCCTTCCAGATTTCTAGCCACCCAACCGCCTTCAGGCAGCTGGCTTGATGAGGAGAAGGTGATTCTTTTTCCCATTGTTTTAATTTAATTCTAATTGAATGTATGGCTGGAGATGCCTTAAATGGACTCTTTTTTTCTGGTTAGATTTCCTCGGGGAGTGTACCCCAAGACCTCTCTCTTTGTGATAACTTATTCTGGCCAGCAGAGCCAGGGTCTATTTATTACATCTCCCGACCACCCCCCCTCCAAAGCTCAGGCAGGAGGGGCCCCTCTGCAGTTGCTGATGACTAGGGAATTACTCAAGTGTGAACTGTTTCACTGTCTGTCACTTTGCTCATTAGGCAAGTGAGAAAATGTATCTATGGCTCTGTCTCACGGTCCTCATTAGCTTAGCGGCACATTTTTACTTCCCTTATTTGTTTTAAAGATGAATGCATAAGAAACAGCATTCTGCTGGTGTTCCTCAGTATAATTTTAAGAAGCAAAAGCCTGGATAATCTTATTATCTTCCCAATAATTGTGTTGTTCAGACGATAGGGATAGGGTAATTGCCTCTACTGCATTGCCAGCCAGACTATAGGGGTGTAACTGTTTTCAGCTATAGTAAAAACTGAAGTCCTCAGCACTGGGGTAAGATCATGATCTTTTTGGAAAGACAGTAAACAGATAGTCCAATCAGGACAGCTAAATAGAATAATAAGCCTATACCCTAAGAATACGGTTTTCCCCCCTCCCAATACTCTAGTTCCTGTAGGTAGGAAATATACCATTACTATCACTACTTTTGTGTTAAATGCAGTTCTATCTCTATGGGGGGATTTAGCAAAAGATTCATTGGGAGAGGGACAATGATATGAGAGGGATATAGGGGAGTGTACATTTAAGATTTGATTTTTATGGAGCATTCTTTACAGGTATTTATGGTTGTTTATCATCTCCAGATTTATTTACCGAGATGATAAAACAGAGCTGAGATCGCCCAATATCATTCAAGAGTTTGACATTCTGGTTGCCTTCCTGATAGAAATGTGTCAGCCTATTTCTTGTTTGCTGCGCTTGACTTGGGGTGTTTAGGATCCATTTTTGTTCAGCCACATAAATGTTGTTCCAAATTCATTAGCATCTGTGTGGAGTCCCACCCTGTGGCTAAAGATTTAAGTGTGTGTGTGGGGGGGGGGGGGTCTGTCCCACAGGACTAAAGGGCAAAATTACTATGCTCTTTTCTTTCCCTAAACTTAAAACTTCTAACACATACATAGCATGTTGGAGCTGGAGTTAGCTGCTAGCATCAGTTCAAATCTAGGTCCGCATAACAGAACAAATAGATGAGCTAGACTGGCAAATATGCAGAACATGTTTCTGTTTATTTGTATTTTCAGATTTAGGGTCAAAATTTAAGAACTGTGGAGAATGAAGCATTCTCTCCTATTTTGGGTGGGGGGAGGGGAGAGCTTGATTCTTTTAGTCACAATGCCAGCTAAAATGCCTGATTTTCATCTCCCTCCACCATTTTCTTCATTCAGAGAAATGAGAATGCACGTAACCCATTCAAGGGAAATATAATGCATTATTATAATAGGACTTGGCCTAAGTAGCTAATCACTTTTTATTAACACTTTTTGGTCCAGGGAGTTGGGATTTCTCCAAGCTGACTGTCAGGGCAGGGATTCTGGGAGTCTATATTAGTAATTAGCATTACAAGATCTCGACTCCTGGGGTGATTCAAATTAATACAAAATAAAAGTGCAAATTTCCAAATAGCTTTGAAAGCCTTATCTATTATTAAATTTATGTTATTAAAGCTCTTTCCAGCCAGTATGACAGGAGTCCAAAGTGGAAGTCTTCCTAGACTCGTCCTGGACTCTTTAAAATTAAATAAAAGAGCATACAATGAAAGATCAAAAGAATGTTCTGTACAATTGAGTTACGCCTTGGCAGTAAAGTTTTCCACCAAACCAAATCCCTACAAAGCAATATGAGTTTCATGGTCACAGTTGCTTTTGGACCTTCCTTGATACGTTTGGCAGCTATCTTGAGAGCATCCAAAGAACCGCTGGCAACATCAATCACTCATTTCATAAGCAGGCACTAAGAGGCGACAGGAGGGCGCTTGGCACATTACCATCTCTCCACCACACAACCCCTCCCAGGCAGGAAAAAAGAGAAACGGTGCAGCATAGAGACATTATGGAGTACTCGTCTTCGAATAAGGTTCTACTAATGTGTAAATAACCTGCTTTCTCTAACCATGTCTTTAGCAGACTAAGTGGCTAATTGTTATTGATCAGCTCTGCCCACTGTTCCAATATCAGTCATTATTGAAAATAATCTCAGTATCCTTCATTAAGCATGCATCTGTTTCCATGGGAATGCATTTTCAACACAGAGAAGCTACTTGAGTGTTATTGGTTTCACTGGTTGTGCCGGCACCGAGGGCTGTGGTTGCCCAATCTGTCATAGTTAATCAACTCTCATCTCTTAACACTGGCTGCAGTTATCAATGAGGTAAGGATTAATATTCTGGGCGAAGCAGATGATAAATCATTTGTATATAATTAGTGTACAGCAAGGTTACAGCTGACATGAATTTTTATCTTAATTATGAGAGAAATTTGTTCCATTAATTTAATTTAGTTTGCATGAGTGGCTAGACACCTAACAAAGTTAATCTTACACCTGTCATTACAACATTAAGGAGAGAGGCTCGCGTTGAGGCGCCGGTCTCGGGTCCTCCCGCGATGAGGATAATGTTGTTCATCCTGATGTGAAAATAGATGATCGTAGACAGAGGATGTAAAGTCGACTCTCTTTAAGGATGTCCCCGGGGGATTTGTGCGAGAACATTGAAGCAACTCAACTGGCATTGCCACACTTTGGATATCACCATCCCATTTCAAAATTACCTCTCCTCTGCCATGTAAATCAGGTGGAAGACAGAAGACACAAGAAGAGATTTGTTTTTTGTTCTTAATGTATATATGTGAACTTTAGAGCTTGTGGTCAGGGAGAGCTTCTCTCCGCGACAAGCTGTTGCATTTGTATCAAATGCAATGAATTAAGAAATGTGTGGTGTTTGGGCTGTCGGTTCTAAGTGCTTCGTGTTTATGTTATAATTGAACAGAATAAATCACATAACTGGGTCTACTGTACAAGTGGTAATTATGCAGGCATCCCGAAGGCTTCAGAATACTGCACAAACCTAAACCCTGTCCTAATTATCCAAGTAATTACTAAGTCTGATCAATCATATTTGATTGATAGATGAGGTGGGGCTGTTTATGCAGCAGAATGTGATGTTCTTTATTTTCCTAATGGTTGGCTACCCACTTAAGATTCTTTAAAAACCTTGCTAACCTGGATTATTTAAACTGGTTTCTTTATAGGCTTAGCTCTGTGCTAATTGTTTTGCCTGGGATGCTGACCTGGTGCAGGGGAAATCTTTGAAGGAAGAGGGGCAGAAAATCACAGGGTCACAACACAGTATCTTTGCATACACTATGACCGGGGAATGATTCCATCAATGTCGAAATCGAACGTAAGACGGAATCATGGAAGAGGCCATTTCTGAAACTGCAAATTTGCAGTCTAAGTCCCAACGTCCAAAGGAAAGGGCCTTTGCATTTTAGGATACCCCAAATCAGCCTGCAACTGAAATGCTAATCGCACGGTAACTCAGATTAATGTATTGTAATATTAGTCCCCAATTATCACTTGGAGATAGGGTCAAGAAGTGTATAGTTGGTTATTCACAAGAAATGACTGATTTAAAAACAAAGAGCTCTAATGGAATTCAATAGTGCTTTTCAGTCATTCTGCTTGGCATCTCTATTACCTGAGATGATTCACAGTCCATTATGGGAGCTTCCATGCTAATAGAATGTCTATCTTCTGTAATACAGACACATCAGAGCACTAACTGGGAATCTGTCACAATGAATTTCATCTAGATTTCACTTCATCTCTTCATGGACTGTAAAATTTGCTCTTGTACAATGCCTAAATTTACTGTGGGTAATTGAGAGAGATCTATAGATGCAGCAGCACTCGGTAAAAAGCAGTTTTCCAAAGATCTATTGTAAATTGTGCAGCTTTGCCTCAGCTGGGGAAAGATTATGGTGAGCTGAATCTTGCCTTTACTAATGAGATGTTTTGGTGAGTTCAGAAGAGAGAGGGGGGGCAGATGCTTTAGGGGGCTCTGCCACGTGGAAAAATGAAAACAAGGGAGGCATCTATCTCTCAGTCCCAGCAAAGCTTTGCAAAAGGGACAATAAAAATTTTGGACACAGGCTTCATTACCTTCCATCAGGAGGATAAATCAGGGCTACAAGAGACATAATATTTTCCGAATCTGCCTGCATTTACTTGGCAGAAAAAGAATGTCTCCTGCACGACCCAGCTTTCCAGGAGCTTACATTTGCCTCCGCTTGCGGCTGCAGGTAGAACAAATTCCATCTCTCATTTGCTAAACCTTCTGTTTCACAGATTGTTAATCCGAACTAAAATATTTGGTATTAAGCTATCTGCATGAATTGTTGATAAAGAATTAAGATAACATTTGAGCTATTAAATATAATGTGTGCTCATATTTTTTCAATGGATACTTGGGTTACTGCTCATAAAGTATACACACTAACCTTTTTTTTCTTCTTCAAACCATTTCCCTTTCTTTATTTTACTTATCCCCATCAAAAGCTAAACAGAATCACTGGGTGCCCTTAACAATCGTAGGGTTTAATATTTGTTAGCCAATTAGAATTGTGATATATTCTATAGCTTTTTTCCTAAGCCAGGAACTGAATAATAGCATCATGCTTCACTGGCAGTGAAGTGAGCTGAGCCTTTACATTAGGAGAAAATCAGAATGGTATGACTGCAGTTCATTACTGAAATAGGTAACTGATGAACTGAAAAGACAAAGGGCATTGTTAAATGAAATGTCATTATTAGAGGTGCTCATGTTTAACAAATGTACTGTAAGTTAATTCAGTAGTGTTTTCTATAAAGTTCCTCACTGAATGTTCGCTGCTCATTTTTACTGTCTCTGCATACCTAACATCTCCTTAAAAATGTTTTAAAGGAAACAATGTCAACCCCCAGTCATGAGGAGTAATTAAACCTAGATCAGGACCCTCTTCTGAGCTCAGGTACTTGGCATCAAGTTCACTGAAGACCCTGACCAGATGCAATTGTGTTTTTGTTGCTAGATTTACATGCAATATGCCAGGATGTGTTTTAAAAAAAAAAAAAAAAAAGGCACGATCATTTTGCAGAAGACTTGAGAAAAATGTTTTCAGCTTAAAGAGAAAGAAAAGCAATGAAACCCCTTTGGCATCTGTGCAAAACTGTTTGCTTGGCTCTGGAGGTGATAAAAATAATTTATGAAGCTCTACATTTTTAGCAAGAGGAAATGACCTCAGCTTTTGGCAATCTGATGCAGTTAGTGAAGCCTCTCTCTACTACTTTTATGGATTTCCTTGAGCTGCATATTCTGTGACCTGTATTTCAGATTTATTGGCAGATACATAAGGCACATTAAGTAATATAAAATGCAGTGAATGCATCAAACAACTCAGCAGGGACCCACTGACAGCGGGCAAGAGGCTGCCTCTTAGAAGAAGTTACTTGCAATGGAATATCTGTTTATGCATTTGTCTAATGCAGCTCTGAATTTTTGTTACAAATGAAGACATTGTTTCAAAACAAGAGTCTCTAGCTGAACACATAATATAGTGAGTGGCAGGAAGAGGGTGTACAGCCAACTCTAAAATCTAATCAAACCCTAAGGTTTTGAGTGTAAACACTCTTACTTCCAGTTTAGGGGTAAGCATGACGTCTCAGTAGGAGAAAGGGAGTCCTCAGCATGTCGTGCTGGGTTCTAATCAAGATAATAAAGTGGCATTTTGATGAGGAAGATGCAGACTGACCTAAAATGTCTTTGGATAAATATTTACCACCCTGATTTTTTAAAAAAGATTTTTATTTATTTATTCATGAGAGATACAGAGAAGGAGGCAGAGACACAGGAAGAGGGAGAAGCAGGCTCCGTGCGGGGAGCCTGATGTGGGACTTGATCCGTGGACTCCAGGATCATGCCTTGAGATGAAGGCAGAAGCTCAACCACTGGGCCACCTGGTGTCCACCTTCCACCCTGATTAAGAGAAGAAAAGTATCTGGGAGGATGTGTGTGTTCAGTAGAGCCATTCACTCAGCACTTGAAATGGAGCCGACAGAAATTTTGTAAAACCTACATCCCCATCCCTGTTGCCATGAATAGTCGGGGCCCCTGGGGCAAAGTGGAAAGAGGGCCAGTATGGCAGTGAGGAGACCTGAGTTCTCACTGGGCCAGTTGTATCATCCTGGGCAACTCACACCTTCTCTCTCAAGTTCACAATGGGACTCTTGGCATCCCCTCCAGCACCAAAATCCCTGATTCTTAAACAATGAAGTCCTAAAGATTAATGTAAGAGAAATGAGACCACAGGAGGCAGGGGACACCTCCACCAGGAGTGAATCACTTGGGAAGATTCAGGCCCTGGCATAAACTCAAAATAGACAATTGAGGGACACGTGACTTCACAGGGGGAACTTTTAATTCACCTTCTTGTACCTGTTACATTTTACCATTAACTATTACCTTTTAAAAATTACCCTGCAAGACTCAGATAAAGGTACTCCCCCCTTTCAAAAATTCCCCTGGGTGCCTTCCATCCTATGGTGGCCTCTCCATCCTCTGGAAGTCGACTTTTTGTTTGCGCCACTTAATATCATCCACAGGAACAAATAAGTAGAGAGGTGAAAGGCTCAGGTTCTGGAGTCAGATGGCCCAAGTTTAAGTCCTGGTTCTCCCATTCTTAGCTGTGTGACCTTGACCTTGGGCAAGTCTCCTAACCACTTTGAGCCCATTTTCCTCTCCTGGAAAGCAGGAGTGACAATAATAGTGTTCATTTAATGGATTATTGTGACGATGAAATGAGATCCAATTTGTAAAGCATTTAGCACAAAGCAAGATACAGAGTAAAATCCTCAATCTATATTAGGTCTGATTATTATTGACATTATTATTATTACTCTGTTCATGCCTTTTCTTAACAAGAGAGCAATTCATTAAAGGCAGAGCCACAGCAGCACGTGTCATCTATGTTCCCTACAGTGCTGGGCTCCCATTATGTTTTCAGAACATAAGTACTGATGGATAAGGTCCTGATAAGGTGGAGAAAGAAGAATGAAGCATAATAGCAACAGATAAAAATATCTGTGCTCCTGTTGCATGAAGAGCGATTCTAATAATGGCTACCATTATTAAACATTCACCTTATGCTAGACACTTTACAGAAGTTATTTCCAATCACTACTCTGCAAGATCTGTCTTATTATCCTTGTTTCACAGAAACAAAAATTGAAGTTCAGGGAAGGTAAGATATATTCACAAAAATACAATGCTGAAGGAAAGGAATGAGAGTCGATTGCAGGTTTGTCAGCTGCCAGTGTCCATTTCTATCAGATAGCCCCTCCACTCACAAAATTACTGGCCAATCACATAGAATCTCAACCTCTGCACGTGCACTATAGCCATCCCCTCCTGGTGAGCAGGGGAAAGAAATTAGAGATGAGATAGCCATAGGAGCCCTCAGCGCCGAGTCACAGAGCAAAATGGATAGCCCAGAGTTGAGTCAGTCTTCAAAAATGCACAATATGAATAGAAATGCAGATCCAAGTCATCTGGGGCTCACATCATGGCACTAACCATCACCAGGATTCTCTTTAAACTCTAACAATAGTGGCTTAAAGACAAAAGTTACTAAATAATCAAGACATTAAATATGGCTGTTAAATAACAATAATACGGTGTCATGTTACTTAGAAATACACTCTTGCCTTATACTTACAAAATCCCTCTTCCCTAGCACTCCCTAGAACACTCATCAGCATTAAGTTAGGAGTAATGAGATAGGGGGATTCACACTGGCAAAGTTGGGACATGGCCTGAGAAGACAGGATTAGGAGAGGTAGCCAAGACCAGCCGTGAAATCCCAATTGGAAGTGCCAGTACAGGTTATGGCTTGGACTGGGGCCAAGGGAGAAACATGTGGGGTCTGTGCACAACATGTTGGGGGCCATATTATCAGGAAGGACTTGGTATTATGAATGTCTTTGTTAGTTGGAAAATATCTGGGCTCTCTAAGCAACCATTTGCAGACCTGAATGTTGCCTACCCTCCAGAAATATCTCATCCTAGACCTGAGTTATTCCCTCTTGTTTATCCAAACGCCAGGTAGAAATGCTTGGGATGATAAAACAGAGAGTACAGGAATACATTTGCCTGGGGTACATTTTCTTAAAGTGCTTCACAGCAAAGAAGTCCCAGGCTCTGCTAGCTAATTTAATAAAGAGAGTTAAGGCAAGAACCACCTCTAATAATTCCAAGCTAAAATTAGACATTCACCTGAAAAATTCAGGTAACCAAAACAAAAACGAGAGGGACTTTGTTTATTTAAATTATGAGGATAATTGCCTCAATTCTCCAATTCCCCTCACTCGGGTAGACTTGGCTTGAGTATATCAGTATCCATGGTGACTCATCTAATAAGTAAACTGCATTAGCTCTGCTACTAGCAGAGAGGCAAGGAAAAGGTCTTGAAATCTATCTTTCGTGGCTTCCTTCCAGAGCAAGGGATTTCATTATATCCTGAAGACATGAGGCAGTTCAAAGAGATCTGAAATATGGAATGAGAAGGAGGAGGAAGAGAAGTTTGGGCTTATACACTTGCTTTTTAGTTTTGTTTTTATATATGAGAATTAGACCCTAGAAACAGAGACTCTAGGGGGAGGCTTTATTCTTCTGGTCCAGGATTTTGTTTTGGTTTGTTCTATGGTTGATATCTTTCCAAAAAGTTCCCCCCACACGAGGAAGCTTTCACATTTCCCCTCATGTACATAATTTTAAATAAGTATGACAGGGGATCCTTTTAAAAAAAATACACATACATGATTTTATATTCCATGGCTAGAATGAAACTTGATGGAACAAATGCATAAAGGTACCTGTTTAATAAATCCAGACAGTGTGGAATGATAATAGAAATCATCCCAAAAGAGGCGCTGCAATTTTCCTGCAACAGCGGAACAGTACTTGGTTTGCATCCATCTACTTTTGAAAACCATTTTATGATTACAAGCATGTAAGCTACTCTAATTATTACTGTAAATAATTAATCATTTCCTTTACAATCACTTATTAATTAGCTGTCATAACACTGTTGTGAGTTAGGTGGAAGACAAGGATTCAATATTCAGTTATTAACACCTAATTAAAATATTCATTGTTTTCCATATGTTGTTTATAGCTTTGCTTCCTCACACTTGATCACAGACTCTCTCAAAAAAGGAACAATGTCCTCCATTTGCTTAGCGACATCGCCATCTGTTGTTGGGAAGTGGAAACCATTCTTTTCGGGTTTTTTCAAGTAAACAATAGCTTAATCCTCACCTCAGTTCTTATTTGGAATCGAAAAAGTTTGCTGCACACTGTTCTTTCCTGAAATTTTTTACTTGATTTCAAGATATTTTGCTGACTATTTTCAATGGTATCATCTAAGTGGTAAATTAAGTGAGTCCATTAACAAACTGGTGAAAAATTCAAACTACACCAAATCAGGGAAGAGAGGAGATCAGCGAACTGACGTGGTTTACATAAAGTCATAAGAGGGGGAAATTTAAAATTGATCACCAACTGACCTACAGATTCACTCTCCATTGACTCATCTGTGTAATGAAAGTTCAGGGATTTGTTGAAGGATTGCTGAACCCAGGGATGAAGACTTTGTTATTGTGCCCAGTTTACAAATAAGGAAGCAGAGGCACTGAGAGTAAAATAATTTGCTGAGAGGCACCTGAGTGCCTGAGTGGTTGAGCATTTGCCTTCGGCTCAGGTAGTGATCCTGGGGTCCTGGGACCGAGTCTCACATCGGGCTCCCTGTAAGGAGTCTGCTTCTCGCTCTGCCTTTATGTCTCTGCCTCTCTCTCTCTCTGTCTCTCATGAATAAATAACATCTTTTTTTAAAAAAATTAAAAAATAAAAAATAAAATAATTTGCTGATTCGCAGTCAGCTACATAATTTGTAGGGCCCAGGGCGAAATGAAAATGTGGAGTCTCTCACTTCAATAGCAAGAGAAAAATGCTTTTAAAGGAACTGAAATACAAAGCTTTTGCCTCTCTTCTCTGGTCTTTCTTGCTATGACTTATTCACTATTTTACGTCATTCTAAGCAAAGAAAATTTTATTTTAATTTATAAGTATGAATTGTATCATTAATTTTTATATTGTGCAATATTGGTTTTATTTTTTTAAAGATTTTATTTATTTATTCACAAGAGACACACAGACAGAGAGGAGAGAGAGAGAGGCAGAGACACAGGCAGAGGGAGAAGCAGGCTCCATGCAGGGAGCCCAACGTGGGACTAGTCCCAGATCTCCAGAGTCAGGCCCTGGGCTGAAGGCAGCTCTAAACTGCTGAGCCACCCGGGTTGCTCATAATATTGATTTTAAAGGCAAATGTAAGAACATTTAACTTGTACGCAAAATAACTGAAATTACACAATTGGTTATTTTGTAGCTTATGTATGTATCTTGCTCTCCCCAGAACAGTGGAAATGCTGCACAAAATTAACTCAGCTGCTCTTATTTCACTTGACAGGTGCACATTCTACCAACGCTCTCTACCTTTGGCTTGCTGATGAGCAAGAAAAGACTGAAAGGAAAAGGAATTATAATTCTTTTTCCTTCCATGTCATCATTGGCAGCATAAACACTTGGCTAATACAGAGAAATAATATATAGCAGGACATGGCCGCGTTCCCTGTCATTCGTGTATCTTAGAATGCCACTGCCTTCTCTCTGCAATCAGAGTCCAGGTGCAAACAGAAAGTCAGTCATAGACATAACAGGTTTACCTTGCATGCACTTTGGGTGTCACCGAGCTCCCACATACTGTTGGCCCACCAGAATTCTGTGCTCCTGGGACATTGCAAACCCTGTAAGAGCGGGAGCTGGCCAGGAACAGTGGGACTCAGGCTGCACTCATCTTCTCTACTCACATACATGTTCCAACAAGGTCTTGTCAGACTTCGCTTATAAAACATAAGCTCCAAGATAATACTATAAAGAATTTCAAGACAGCGACCACGGAGCATTAAACCAAGTGTGAGGTGCTCTGCATGTGGAGTTCCGCAAGACTGTATAGACCACACACCCACAAAGCAGACCCCAAGGTGATGGCTATAGGCGGAACCCAGGTAGTCTGAATCCAGAGCTCCTGCTCTCAACCACCATGCTCTACTGCCCTCAGACTGTGCCCAGAGGCACGTTTAAAAGGTTCTACTTTAGGCATCCATTATTCATAAAATTAAAATAAAGATTATAGTAGCTGTAGGGCCTTGAGAGTCCAGCCTCCTCGTTTTACAGACACAGATAAGAGGCCCAAAGAGCCAGGATGACAGCCCTGGTGTCTTATATCCAGACCTCCTCAATCAGACTGTCAAAATGAATGCAGTAGTCCTTCCCTCTCCTCTCCAGCCCTTTCCTGGCCCACCCTTCTTTTGTTGACCTACTTCTCCTTTCCTATGCCACCAAATCCTATTGAGTCCTCATTGTTCAGGCGAGGTGAACTCCCACCCCTTCCCTTCCACCATGGTCCAAAAAAGGGCTCTTAGGCAGGCCTGGCAAAGCCACACCTCCCCAAGAACCTCATTATAGCTGTGGGGAAGAGAGGAAACCCCTCTCCTCTGGGATCTTGAGGCAGGCTGACCATGAGATCATAGAGCATCCAGTGGCCAACTTATCACCACATAGGGAGCAACTGTGTGAGAACAAGGACAATGTGGAGGAAAATACAGCTGAGACAGCAGAGAGAACTGGTCCCTGAGCAAGTACAGCTTTGAGGCATCTTGGTTGAGCCCTCCATTACATAAATGAGCTAATAGAGTCCCCTTTCAGCCTTAAGCAAATTTGAATCAGGTTTCTATTTCCTGCAACAAGGAGTCTTGCCCTAACACAAATGAAGACAGAGATTTGAGAGTCAGCCGGATAAACATGGAAATTGAAACCACGGTGAGGGTGTAGTGAAAAGAGGAGCAAAGATAAAGCACTAAGGAGTCTCAGTCTCAGTGGAGGAGAGAGCAAAGAAAGAGAAGCCAGAAAAGACTATGGGAGCAATCAGGGAGTTTTCAGAAGGCTCAGAACAGAACAGAATGTCCACCAGGCAGCAATAGGCGATGGGCATGGGCAATGCTGGGTAATATAGGCGACTTAAACAAGATGAGGACTGAAAATTCTTCTGACCTGGGAATTAAGAGGCCAGTGGAGACTCGTGCCAAGAGTTCCCTGGGTGGTGGGCAACAAGACTGGGACCTGAATATGAAGAGTCAATAAAAGAATCTTGTGTTTAAAATGGCAGGTTTAAGGACGCCTGTGTGGCTTAGTGGTTGAGCGTCTGCCTTTGGCTCGGACTGTGATCTGGGATCCTGGGGTTGAGTCCCATATCAGGCTCCTCGCAGGAAGCCTGCCTCTCTCTCTGCCTATGTCTCTGCCTCTCTCTCTCTGTATCTTTCATGAATAAATAAATAAAATCTTAAAATAAAATGGTAGGTTGAGTACACATATTGCTCATCACTTCTTCCTGAGATACAACTGAAGTGATAAGAAAGTTTAATCGACAAGGGCATTGAGAACAAGAGAGACCACAGTGGGTAAAAATTGGTACCTGCAAACAAAAATGCCCACAAAGGTTTGGAAAAGGGAAAACAAATGGAGACTAGTATCTGGCTTTACAAAAGGGAGGAAGAGAGACATCTCAGAGCTCCCTTGGAATGATGGTGGGAATTATTTACCACCAAGAATTTACCAAAAACCCCAGGGCTACGGGGCCAGGTAGCTTAGAAAACAGAAGGAAGGCTCTAGGCTGACAACAAGAAGATTGTGTGAAGTCTCTATTAGAGCAACTAGACATATTCCTAATCTCCCACCCCAGTTTGTTACAGTTGGGTCACTAACCCTCTGATTCCCATAAGAAACCAGAGAATAATGAAAACACTGAAAGGACCAGGATCTTGACTCTGGAATCCTTAGCAGAGCAGAATGGGGTCATGGGTGAGGTTCTGTGCCCCAAGCTGAGAGATTAGGGAATGGGTCGTGGATCATGGCTATGGGCCTACCTTTTACCAGAACACCAGTAGTCAGGAGTATATGCTCAAGCAAGACATTGAACTAGTTTCTCTGGAAAAACAACAAAGAGTACAAACTATGGCAGTTTGTACTGTGGCACTTTAGCTAAGCGGGAAATACGTTTAGCAGGATCTCCTTCCCTGTGTGGTTCTGGGTTAGGGTGACAAGAGAAATCTGTGTGAAGTTTGGAAAAAAGGAGGGGAGCAGGCTCCATTATATTCTAAATGCGGGTATAGGGCACTAGGTGCCACTACGGCCCCGACACGTTGTCACTGATCCACTGGCCTACCCTGCTATAGTTTCTTCGGTAGGTCATCTGATTCATTGAGGTTGAGGTGGTGAGAACCCCCTTTGCAGCCCCACCCCACCCACTTTCCCAGTTCACAAAGGAAATTAGGGAGATGGAGGAAGAAGTGCTCACATCAAAGTTGCCCCAAAGAGTCCATGGTATCTCTCCTGTGCTCAGTCACTGGAGCATGGGCAGCATGGCTCTGACACAAATGCAATGATCGATCAGAGCACAGCACCTGAAGCCACTGGCCAACTGCACTCATTGCAGTGGAAAATCTAAGAGGCACATTCTCAAGGGTGCCACAGACTTGTCACCAGCCAAGGGTACGAGGAGGCTTGCATTTTTCCTTCTTCCTACTCTCGGGATCAAGGGCTGCTGTAATGAAGTACAGCAAGCTTGGTGACTTAAAACAACAGAAATCCACTGCCTCACAGTCCTGGAGGATGGCAGTCCAAGATTAAGGTGTCAGCAAGGATATGTCCCCTTTGAAACCTGCAGGAGAATTCTTCCTTGCCTCTTCCTAGCTTCGGTTTGCTGGCAATCTGTGGCATCTCCTGACATGCCTCTGCATAATTGTATATGGTTGGATTTGTGGATTTTCTTTAATGCTAGCTTCACTCCTTTATGTTTCAGGTCCTGATTCTTTATCCATAAAACAAGAGCACTGTGTTAGCTTATAAAAAAGATTAACACCAACACCAATAACATTAAAAAAAAAAAACCCAGTCCACTTTTTCCACAAAAAATTCTGCGTTCATTCTCCGTCAGGCACTGTATGAGGCCCAAGGACATTCCAGTCAATGACACAGGCACATCTCTTCAGTTTCATGAAGTTCACAGAGAAGATGAGTATTGAGAATAAATATGTTGTGGTGCATTCATACAGTAGAATACAACAGTAATAAAAATAAAATGCCTCTAAACACAACAACCTGGGACCCCTCACAGCCACAGTGGTGAGCATCTGTAGGAAGTTTAAGAACAGAAAAACTAGCCTCTAGTGATAAAGTTCAAAAACAGAATCATCTGTGGGGAGAGAGGGAAGGCACAGCCTTTTGAGATGTTGGATTTTATACCTCAATCTATACAGCAGATCCTTGGATTTACACACATGCAAACATTCTTCAAGATTCAGTATTTTCCTGGGTGTTTATCAAGCCCCAGTATCTCATTAACAAATATCCCCACATATAATGAATCATTTGCTAAAAATGCTAGCAAGAAAAACTAGTGTTCCACAGAGGATCTGATCTGATCTGGGGAGTTTAGGATGGCTTCTGCAGGGAAGTCAGAAGAAGCTTCAAAGAGGGGTTCAGTAGGTGCTGAGAACAGCTGGACCTCTGGGAGATCTGATGCCAGAGGGCCTGGGACACAGGGAGCAAAAACAGGGAATGGTGTGAGACAAGTATGCAGAGATGGGCTTGGGTCTGAGCCAGCAGCCACCTGAAGCCTATGTGAAGGTCATGGCACTGAAACCTATGGAGAGGCTTTCAAGGAGCAAACCTGCCAAAGATGACTTAGAAGACAGTGGACAGTCAATTCAAGTACATTTTCTAACAGCTGGGTTGACAACTGAGGCTCTCTCCGTAGCAATACTTCGCTTATCAATTTGCATCTAAGGGAATCACTCAATACAGATCATAACTTATTTCCTTGCTTTTTCTGCCCATCCTGCTCAAGACAGCAGTGCTGCTAAGTGAATCTCTAAGATACACACAGAATCAAGCATGGATACCTCTCTCCCAAATATAAACTGTGGGGTTGGACTACATCTAAATATGCAGACCAAGACTTTTTTGCATAACCAGCCAATATGGTCAGCTAGTGAGCCATTGCTCAAACAGGCTTCCATGGGAACACCAGTGCTCCATGGGGCATCAGTTGTTAGCTAGAGTTAAACACGCCTAAGAAACAACATGTATTGGTGTGGAGGAAGAGGAATCCTTGTGCACTGTTGGCAGGAATGCGAACTGGCGAAGCCACCATGGAAAACAGTAAGGAGGTTCCTCAAAAAATTAAAAATAGGATCACCATATGAGCCAGTAGTTCCACTCCTGGGTATTTACCCAAAGAAAACAAAAACACTACTTCAGAAACACATAGGAACTCCTCTGTTCATTGCAGCATTATTTACAATAGTCAATTAAAGAAGCAGCTCAAATGTCTATCAGTTGATGAATATATAAAGAAGAAGTGGTTTATATAATGCAATATTACTCAGCCATAAAAAAGAATGAAATCTTGCCATTTGCAACAACATGGATGGATCAAAGGGATGGAATCACTATATTGTACACCTCAAATTAATATAACACTGTATGTTAATCATACTAGAATTTTTAAAAATTAAGAGATATAATAAAGATATTCATTTGTACATATTTTAAAAATAAGTAAACTCAACTGGATACACTTAAAAATATCCTTGTGAAATTCTTGGTGAAAGGTGTATGGTTTTTCTATGGCAGGACTTCTCAAAGAGTTTTCTATATTAATGTTATGATCTCCTAGCAGGGGAAAACAATGTGCAACATTTCCAAACTGGTTTGAAACATGCAGCCCTTTCTTGGGTGAACTATATTAGCAATTCAAGGTATTATTCAGTGGAACACACTGTAGAAAGTGGTGATCTGAAATCTGACAGCACGGTGGTCAAATGCTTTTTACTAGTTAGGAATTTATGGCATTATGACAAGCAACAATCTCCTTCATCTTAATTAATTTTTAGAATAAATGATAGAAAGCTGAGGTTGTTGTTTTATTCTTGTCTTTCACCAAGTTTTATTTCTTCCTTCACCGCTATCTGCTCATCTTCTTTATTTGTTCTTGGGAAGCTCATTCATCTCCATTGGCTATTATCTTCTCTTCTCTGGTAAACTTAAGTACCTAAAAGACTTCCCCAACTCTTTAAATCATTTGAAAGAAGCCTTATTGCTTTTTTAACCCCTTTCAGAAATTACCAGGAAGCTATGTGGGCTCAGATCCAAACTATCACTGTTGATATATGAAATAATGCTTTTCATATCTAAAGTCCAAAATCATGTTATCTGTTGTAGACAGTTTTAGAGGAACAGACTGCAAGAACTCTAGAAATGTTAATTCTGCTGCACCTGAAATATTGAGATTTTTTGGTATTCAACCCAGGCTTTGCATTTCCTTTGCAATTTTCAAAATGCACAGCCTCACACTCTCTTTCAAAGGCTCTGGTATTATCCAGAAGCAATTACGAAGAAAAACGAAATTACCTTTCGTCATTCTATCTATTCAGGGCCTTGGAAATGCAGACTGACAATGAGCTGACAATTATTTGCAATCCACTTTCAGTTAATTTCACCATAAATTGAGCCTGAGGACTGCTGACAAATAAAATATATTATTCATCTGAAAACATTCTCTTTGGGGCTCCAGATCTCCAATCTATTTCATTAGTGATCACGATCAAACTAAGTTGAGGATTGATTTATGCAATAGTTATCCCACAGCAATAATTAATTAGGAAAATAATAGTTTGGTGGAGCTTTGAAAAGGAGCAGTTTCTAAGGCTCTTTGATAAAATAGAAAACTTTTAAAATAATTATGAGGCAGTGTCCCTAAGGGAGTAGATACGCCTTGCCCTTGCCTATTTCCACAAGTCACTAGACTTAAATCACTGTCGAGGATAAGCTCCTTGAATCTCAATTCACTTCATCTAACAATTTTTTAGTGTGTGCTACATGCCAGGCACTGTATGCTAAGTCTATGAGTATTATAGAAATAGAGCATCCTCAATGAGTGCACATGGGCAGGTAACCATGTACAATATTAACAGTCCTAATAAATGCTTATAATAG
Organism: Vulpes vulpes; assembly: GCF_048418805.1. NCBI lineage: Eukaryota > Metazoa > Chordata > Mammalia > Carnivora > Canidae > Vulpes > Vulpes vulpes. The sequence goes on from NC_132784.1 coordinate 11,958,886, forward strand.
AAGAGCAAAGGGCTTTTTCAGTCATAGAGGCTCCAGGGATTAATCCTGCTTGAATCATTGGGGAATGCTTCATGGGAGAAGGTGGCATTGGAACTGGTCCTAGGACAATGGGTACACTTTCAATTGGATGAGCTGAGGGGCTGCAGGCTGGAGGGAATGTGAGAGCAATGCCAGGCAGAGTGAAGATTATGAACAATTGAAAAGCATTAGGACAGTTCTAGGTGTGTTTGAGAAGGGATAAGAAATCTAGGGTGGCGAGTGGAAAATATGTTGAGATCAGATCGCGAAAGGGAAACCAAGTGCACAGACTCTTTGTACTAAGTTGGTTTTTAAATCAGGGGCTGTGCTGTTCAAATGATACGTCTGGTGGCAGTGTCATGAGATGAAGGAGTGCTGAAAGGTACTGCAATTGTTTTGATGGGAGCCAATAAAGAACCGTGGGAGAGGAAAATAAGGATGCAAGAAGGAAGTTGGGAATCATTCATTCATCCCCTTAGAAGTCAAGGCACGGTGAGGTCAGAGTTTGGAAGGATCTCATAGGTGCTGAGGTCATGGAGGTTGTGAGCAAGAGATGATGACGGAAATAAATTATGGATTAAGTACTAAAGTTTCAAGGAGGATGGGAGTGTCTTTGAAGGTGGTAGACGAGGAGGATGTTTCTTCTTTCTTTGATTCATTTATTCATTCAAAAACCTGTCTTTGAAAACATACTCCACGGGGCATGGAGAGTACAGACACCAAAAGACACATGAAATCACCAAATTGATCAAAAGAGGACTTACCATCTTTGGGCAGGAGAAGAATTCAAGGTCCATTAACAGAACCATAAAGTGGGAAGCCATAGAAATCAGAAAAATGTGTATGTACAAGTCAACAAGACCATATAAAGAAATGGGGAGAAACGCTGCTCCAACTCCAGTTTCCTGTCACTTTTCTAAGCAGGAAGACAAGACTAGAAAAAGGTAACCAATGTGTACGCTGTGTCTTAACCCCTCTGGAGAATTTTTCCTAGGATATATCCACTTACATTGTATTTCTCCAAAGTAGGTCACACATCTACTAATCTACACGAAAAGCTGGGAACTGTGGAAGTTAACTGAGCACATTTTTTACACCCAAATAGATTCTAGAAAGGGTGCAAGGGAGAATGAACATTGCAGAGACAACCAGCAAGTCCATTTTGCATATTTAAATATATTTTTATTCTATCCTCCTGGTTGATTAAATCTTACTAGACTATAGAATTATAGATTAACAGTAATTTTTCTTTAGAATTTTAAATGCATTGTTGCATTGTGTTCTGGCTTCCTGTGCTACTCTTGAGAAATCCTGTCATTCTGAACCTCATTTTTTTATCATGTGACCTGGTCTTTCTCTCTGTAAGTTCTCAGCATCTTCTCTTTGTCTCTAGTGTCCTGAAGTGTCAGTATAATGTGCATGGGTATGGACCATTTTTCCACTCATTATACATAGCACTTGGAGAGACTTTTCAATCTGGACACTCTTCTATTATTGCTTTGGAAATTCCCTCTCTTGTTGTCTTCTGTTAAGGTGTCTGTCCTCCTGGACATATCCATGGCTTTGTCTTCCAACTCTTCTATTGGATTTTTAACTTTGGCTATCATTCTTCTCAAATTTCTAAGAGCTCTTTTTAAATATTCTAATGATTACTAATTATAATCTTTAATTATCTATAATTATAATTATGTAATTAAGGTATGCCAGGCTGTTAAATGAGATTTTTAAAAATGAATTTGGAGTTTTGGCAAAGGCTCAAAGCCCAGAATGTAATGTGCCCCGTATTCCAAAGGAAGATGCCAGACCATTCATATAGGACTTACTATGAGACAATAAAACAAATCCTGTTCCTGTGCCCTTAGCCCATCTCCTATCTCTACTCCATAGGTGAAAATACATACATCCGTACATAAGCAAGCAAACAAATAAGGCTAGAGATTTCCACCTGGGGACTTTTTTTGAAGAGTTACATGTGGGGGTGTAAATATTTAAAGTAAGTGTTTCTTTTCATCTCTTGGGCCAAGAAAAGGTCATAAACATACTCAAAACCCTGGGATGACCTGTCATGGATTGAGACCAACATCTCAGCCCCTAGCCAGCTTCTGCTGAGCTGCAGAAGCCTGTGGGCCCGCTCTATTTTGGAGCCTAGGCAAAGGGTGGGGGTGGGGAGGAAGAATGTCTTTGGGAAAATTAGATTCATGTTCTCTGGACTTAGGGGGGTCAGGTGGGTGGGGACAGGAAGATTAGTACCTTCTATTCACCTGAAGCTGCCTGGAGATATCTGTGTAGAACAAAGAAGGGACCAGAGTGGGTAGGCCTAAACTTCTATAGTTAGGTTAGACAGAGATTCATAAGTTTTCCCCTAGAACTAAGTAGGAACTAGCAAAGGATAAGTGAGCTTGAAAAAGAGTGGCTCCACCCAAGAGTTCTGCACCAACAGAGTAAGGTTTGCACCAGGAATATGTGGAAGGAAAATTAAGAGAATATCATGAGATGTCATGTGCATGGTGCTTCATCTAGTGACATGTGGGGAGAACAGAGCAAGGTCAAAAGACCCACAAGGCAGCAGGCAAAAAATCCTGCAAAAGTACCCACAGGAAAAGGGTCAGCTTTGGGGCACCTGCCACACAGAGGCAGCAGTGCCAAGTACAACAGCCCAATCGAATACAAGTTTCTTTTTCTCCCCTAATGGGAGGGGCAGAGGCATCAGTTAGTAAATGGGGCAAGAACAGGGGTGAGAGAGAGATAAGAGTATAGACAATGAATCCCTACTTCTTCCATTTTGCAGAATTCAAGGTTGGATCCTGCTAGGAAAGGGGAAAGGTGTGAATTGAATGAACGATGGAAGATTAGATTTGACAGGACTCTTTAATAAAAGGAGACTCTTTTCACTTCCAAGAGTACCCAGAAGAGCCTTAGAATTTGCACTAGATATCATCCAAGTGTGGGGGAAAGGAAACCTAGCAGAACAACTTAAAAGAGGATGGATGGGAAATAAACCCGGTTGTTCCCTGCTTGCACCTTATCAAGTATAACCCGTTGAAATAAACTGGTTATAATAGCATTGTCGTTTCCCTTTCCATTCTCTTGGTCTTTGTAGAATCAAATTTTTTCCATCCTTTTATTTGAATTTCAAAGGAAAGAGAAGATGAACACATGTGTTCAGTCTCTTTTATAACCACAAATCAATACAACTTTACATTTTTGTATTGAGAACTTCTTTTGCAGAAAACACTAAGTTGACCTCTTGATATTCAAAATGAGAGATGAACAGCTAGCAGGATAATCCCAAATTTCACTTACATGTCGAGCATATTCCACTTATATAAGCTTAGGTGAGAAAAGAATTATAACTTGTAGCTACCACTTGAACTCCTTTCTCTTCAAAGGATCATCATTGCCTGTCACATCTGCCACCTGGCGGCCACTCTGATAAACACATTATGCTAATATTCCCCACACTACACCTTTTCCTCTGTTCTCCCATCAGACCATCATCCATCCACCCACCGATCCATCCATCTATTATTCATCCATCCACCCAATCATCCATCCACTCACCCATTAATTGTACACTTGTTTGAGACAAGCTCTAGGCATGCAGATAAATAGAACAACCACAGTCCTTGTCCTTTAAAGAGCTGACAATCTACGGGGAAAAAACTTTTTTTTTTTTTTTTGATAGAGATTTGTAAGAGTTCAGGCTCTAAGGCTCTAGTCTATGTTTTCAACCTATTTTTTTTTGGAGTCTTCCTTGTAATTTAATAACTTTGTCATCTTAAAAAAATCCAAAGAAACAAAACCTCCATCAATCATGCTATTCCTAACCTTCTTATCATAGTCAAGCCTTTCCAAAGAGGAGTCAACACCCTCTTTCTTGCCTCTAATTCACTTTAATGTTTATTTTTCTTTTTTCATATATTTTGATCATAAAAATATGCAGAAGATAAAAATAATAATAATAATTACCCATCTATTTATCATATGCTCTCTCAGATGTTGACATTATATGGCATTTGCCTCAGATCTTCTTTCCCCTAAGAAATAAAACATTACAGATAGAGTTGATGGCCTCTCTTCTGTTCCTGCTCCTCCTCCATCCTCTCCAGAGAAAACCACAATCATGAGTATAATTCTCAGGCATGTTTTCACACCTTTACCACGTTTCTATACATAAACATTGAATAATATTATTTTGAGTGTTTGTAAACTTAGCAAATCATTACAAATGCTGTTTTCTGAAAAATTCAGCTCTAGGGGCCCCTGGGTGGTTCAGTCGGTTAAGCATCTGCCTTTGGCTCAGGTCATGATCCCAGGGTCCTGGGACTGAGCCCAGAGTCTGGCTCTCTGCTCAGCAGGGAGTCTGCTTCTCCCTCTGCCCCTCCCCCTCCACCCGCTTGTGCTCTCTCTGCTATCTCTCTCACTCTCTCAAAAAAATAAAATCTTTTTAAAATTCAACTTTATATTTCCCACAGTTCTGTAATATTCAAAATGTAACTCTAGATCATTTTCACTACCGTATGTTATGCCACAGAGATATCACAAATCATACACCCATTCTTTTGATGAATATTAGGTCGTGTTAAGTACTTTTCTACCTCAAACCATGCTTGCCATGGACAGTGTCATGCACATCTCTTTGTCCGCATGCACAGTTCTTGAGAAGAGACCCTCTATCATTCCCCTAGCCCCTTGTTCTAAAAAGTGAGGAAGAATCTCCCTAGGGATTCTCTCCACTGAGACTTTTCACTAGTCCATTACATCCTCTGCTGGCAACAAGAAATGTTGCTGTGGCAAGCATTGGACTCCATCCTGTGTCCACACAACCTGAAAACAAGTGAGTCACCTCCCAAATTGATCCCACTTGTAATGAGTCTACTTTTGACCAAGAACAGCAACAAGATTTTTTTCTCTATTAATATAATGCAGATTTTTTTCTCTTTTATTGTTATTAAGTGATGATACAATGGTTCCAATAAATGCTTGTTAGGATTATAGGGTTTAGGACCATGTCTTACAATTTTAGATTATTTAAATGCAATCTTATAAATTAATGACTTCTGTGTTATTCTATTTGTGGGTAGAGTAATTAGAGTGTTTTTGTTGTTGTTAACAAGCCCAGCAAAATAATCCAGAAACATGGCAGTAATTTTTGCCTTTATCAAGACACATGAAGGGTCTTAGGCTAAATAAGATTTATTTGTTTATTTAGAGAGGGGGAGGCAAGGGCAGGGGAAAAGAGCACAGAGCCCAACTTGAGGCTCAATCTCACATCCCCCAGATCATGACCTGATCTGAAATCAAGAGTTGTATGCTTAACTGACCGAGCCACCCAGGTGCCCCAAGATAACATTTTAGAAATCTACAATGTACATTGAATATTCTGAGTAAGTTATTTCCATCTTATTTGCTTTCAAGATAATGAAAGCATAATGTACCTTTATTGTTACTTAAGAAGTCTATCCTATTGATCTAGAAAAACAGCATTCTTTGTCCTCTCTTCTAAAGTAATTTTGGATTGTCTCTCATTTAGTTTCCTGTGGAAGCTTGATGGAACTATAATTCCTAGGACAATGCTATATAAATGTACTTTGTTTAGCAGTTAATATCCTGAGTTGAATTGTTTCCTATTCTTCCATTTCCAGACAGTGTTAGAGTTGGAATTTTGGTTGTGGTCATTTACCAAGTCCCCTTAACATGAAGAGTAGTAGGAATTTTACATAAGCAGTCTTGCCACTAGGAACATTTGAACCTCAAAGTCCATTTCTGTAGACCAAGGACTGAATTGATTCCAGTGATGGGACAAAATGTTTACCAAACAATTTTTCTTTAGGCCATCTGAATGCTCTCATGGTGCTGCAGTGAGATACAAACCCTCTCTGATGGTCCAACAGGTCCTGCCTGGTCTGGACCCCACAGCCTCATCAACCACCTTAAGCTGTCTGTGCTCCAGTCCCTTCAGCATGCAGAGCTCCTCTGCTTGGTCATGCAGGTCCCTCAGTCTAAAATGCTTTTCCCTACTCTCTAACTCTTATTCAACTCCAGGTCTGCAACATCATGTCCTTGGAGAAACTTTGACTGACTTCTCACTCAAAATTGTAATCCTGTTCCTCTTTTTCATCTCACTTTTCAATTCGCTGTTAAGAGCACTGACTTCAGGGGCACCTGGATGGCTCAGTGGTTGAGCGTCTGCCTTCCACTCAGGTCATGATCTTGGGGTCCTGTGATCAAGTCCCACATCAGGCTCCCTGCAGGGAGCCTGCTTCTCCCACTGCCTGTGTCTCTGCCTCTCTCTGTTTCTCTCATGAATAAATAAATAAAATCTTTTTTTAAAAAAAGCACTGACTTCAACAATCAAACATATAATTATTGATGTGATTATTTGTTGACTGTACACATTCGTCAACTCCACTTTGTTCATTTTCTGTATCCAGTGTTTGCCAGGTGGGGAGAGGGTGCATGGCATTTGGAAGGACAATTCTTTGTATGGCGTATTCGTCAGGTTATGCTATGATGACCATGCTTAGCAAACAACTCTGAATCTCAGTGCTTGGGATAAACATTGATATCCTGCTCTCTGGAGTGATGTGGGCTGGGGTTTTAGGTCCTTCCCTTTACTCATGTCTGTTTCTCAGTCAGCAGCTCAGGTGGAGGGAGTAGCAGCTGCCTGAATATGCTCTCATAGAGGATAGGATGAGCATAAAGGAATGATGGAAATACAGAAGGGATCTTAGCACTTGAGCCCAGAATGGACACAATCACATAGTTTCCCACATTCCTTTGGCCAAAGCAATTTTCATGACCCAAAGTCAATGTAGGACCCTTGACATCCATAGCAGCTGGGGGCTAAATGTTGGTAATACTTCCCAGTCATTGTGAAGACTCCAATAGCTCCTTGGGTGTTGAGTCACTCCTAGCACATGCATTGAGATCACTTCTCAATGCCTGGCACACAGTAGGCATTCCATGCGTCTTTGGCGAAAAATTAACTTTGCCAGATCACCGTCTAGAACCTTTGTAAAAACTTACTTATTGACTAGGAGTGCAATGGCAGTTTAATGTCCTTTAAACAGTAATTATTACTTTCATGCAAAGGTATCTTATTTTAATTTTTTAAATGTGAGGCTGAGAATTTTTTATATGTTTAGTGACAATTTCTTTTAGAAATTCTCTCAAGACTTTTGTTCAATTTTTTTTCTTTTGCTCATTTTTGTATTAAATTTTTCTTCCTCATTTGTAAGAATTCTTGTCACAGGTAATGAATATTTTCCCATTTTGCCTTTTAAATGTTTTTCTGATTTTCTGACAGGACAGACAAATATTGTTCATATTTACCTAGCTTCATCTCATCATTTTCTTGCATGGCCTGCTGCTGTGAACATTTTTACTGGTAACATCATGTTACACAAATGGACACATCAAAATGTATTTAATCACTCCCTTTCATGGGCTAATGACATGGTTTCCAGGCTTTGCTCTCAGGAATAACATTGTGATGAAGATCTTTGTACATATGCCCTAAAAGTGGAAGTATCACATCCAAGGATATTTTTTGAGTTCTGATACATTTTGCTGATGACTCTTGAGACTTTCCTCCAGGACCCACACCTCATATCTTCACACTACAGGTGCCTACATGCCAGGCTATGCTGATGAAGGCTTTACTCCTCAGCCTTGTCTGGCAGCAAGCAAGGTGAGAGGGGTAACAGTGGGCCTGAGGTGAGTGGCCAAAGGGAGGTTGTCTAGAACCCTCCAGATACTCCTTCTGCCTGGAATGCTTTTCTTTGAGCTCTTTCCATGGCACATTCTTAAGATTTAGATCTCCTCTCAAAAGGTGCCTGAGAGGCCTATCCTGACCCCTTCTTCTGGAAGAGCCTTGGACTCCAGCTATCCCCTATCATATTCATTATACTGGTGTTTTGTCTTGTTTTGTTTTGTTTTTCCCCTGAAGAGCACTGGTCTGGCCAGTATTATCTTATTGAATGACATATTTCATTTCTGGCAGTAACTATCTTGTCTGGCTTGCTGACTGCAGTATCTCCAGCACCAGGAACTATTCTCTGGCACAGTCAAGAGTGGGTCTCTAGTTGGCTGCTCATAGGAATTGCCTGTGAAATTTTAAACATTTCAAACTCTAAAAACCTTGCCCCCCAAAATAAGAAACCTTTAATCATTAAGTCCCTTGACCAAGAAAATGTGAGATATAATTTTCTACAGAAGATACAGAATGTATGAGTGTGTGGGTGTTTGTGTGTGGGTGCTGGGTTGGTTCAAAAGCAGAAGAGGTCTAGGTTTGCGTGCACCACCCGGGCCTCCGGTTTTTACCATTGAAATGTGATATGCTAAGTATAGCACAGTGTGTTGTGAAACTTTACTGCTTGAGAATAGATTAGCATATGATTAAAAATTTTCAGGAAGAATGAATTTAACTTAAAGACTCTTAGTTCACTTATGGATCTAAAATTTTGTGTGATCTATAAAGAAACTTAGTAATAGTGAAGTCACTGTTCACTACTGTGCTACATGTAAACAATATGCTCCAAGGGAAAAAATCCAGTATTTATGTCTCTCTCCAGACCAATTAAATCAGAATTTCT